>NC_051155.1:162929090-163019090 GCF_013339745.2 Dermacentor silvarum | reverse complement strand
AGGGCTACGCCACTTGGTCTCAAAACCTCGTGACGTCACTTCATCAAACCGAGCAGACGGTTCAGCTCTCAGAGGCCACGCCGGCGGTGGATAACCATCTCCGGCATCTCTGGGAGGCTCGCCATAGCCTAGTCCGCCGATGGCGCCGACAAAAGCATAATCGTCAGCTCAAAATCCGCATCGCAGCCCTCACCCAGGAAGCGGACGAGTACGCGGCCCAGCTCGCCGACTCTAATTGGGTAGAACGCTGTAACACTGCCGCCAAGCAGATGTCAAACCGCAACACGTGGCGTCTCTTCAGGGCCCTCATCGACCCTAGCCAAACGCGCACAGAAACGCAAAAACATCTTCAACGCGCGTTTCACGCCTATGCGGGTGACGCGGACAAACTAGCACGGGCTCTTAGAGATAGATATCTCTGCAGCCAACAGGACCCCCTCGGACTGGCGTACTCCTATGCAGGCTCGGAGAACGCATACTTGGATCGTTGTTTTCAACTCCACGATCTGAAGGCGGCCCTGTCCAAAATGAAGCGAGGAACGGCGCCGGGTCGGGATCGAGTGACTGTTAAGCTTCTAGCCAACCTCCCAGACCCGGCATACCTTCACCTCCTCGACTACTTC
Organism: Dermacentor silvarum; assembly: GCF_013339745.2. NCBI lineage: Eukaryota > Metazoa > Arthropoda > Arachnida > Ixodida > Ixodidae > Dermacentor > Dermacentor silvarum. Next base: position 163,018,467 of record NC_051155.1, on the reverse strand, counting down.
AATCAAATCTGGGAGGGGCGCGAGCCACTACCGATTGATTGGAAAACGGCCTTAGTCACTTTCATTCCCAAACCGGGCAAGCTTATAAACATCGAAAATCTCCGACCCATTTCCTTAACCTCGTGTGTGGGGAAGCTTATGGAAACAATGGTTAGAGATAGGCTCTCCGATTACCTCGAGGCCCGCCACACCTTTGCCGACACTATGTACGGCTTTCGTCCACATCGCTCTGCTCAGGACATCCTCCTGCAACTCCATTGTGACGTTATAGAACCGATCGAACATCCCAGTGACGACAAGGTAGTCCTCGCCTTAGATCTCAAGGGAGCCTTCGATAACGTCACTCACCACATCATTCTCTCCCACCTGTCCCAAACGGACTGTGGCCATAATGCTTTCAGGTACGTCCGTCAGTTCCTGATGGAACGGCAGGCGTACCTCCGCATTCAAGACAAGGAGCATGGCCCGTACCCTCTGGGTACACGAGGAACACCACAAGGAGCGGTCCTCTCTCCTCTCCTGTTCAATCTCGCCATGGCTCACCTCCCCCCATTGCTAAAGGATGTCCCAGGAGTGCAGCACGCTCTGTACGCCGACGACATCACGCTGTGGGCAACCCAGGGTTCCCTAGGTAGTATTGAGGCCTGCCTGCAACAAGCAGCATCGGTCGTGGATGAATACGCCCGACGTTGCGGTCTCGAATGCTCGCCTACTAAATCAGAGTACGTGCATCTTCGCCCCAAACCAAAAGACACAACTCAAATTGTACTCTCACTGCATACCGGGCCTATCCCGGAACGCGACGAAATCCGCATCCTGGGGCTCTTCATACACAAGAGTCGAAAAGTCGATACAACCCTGCGCAAGTTACGTACGGTCGGGGATCAGGTGGGCCGCATGGTCCGCCGGGTCTCAAACAAGCGGGGGGGTCTTAAGAGTCAAGATGCTCTGCGCCTCGCCAACGCTTTCGTGACCAGTCGAATCCTCTATTCGACACCCTACCTGCGTTTGCGCAAGTGCGATGAGAACATGCTAGAATGTATTCTCCGCAAAATTTACAAACGCGCCCTAGACCTCCCGATCTCGACGTCTAACCAGCGTCTTGCAGACTTGGGCATGACCAACACGTATGGGGAGCTCAAAGAGGCCCATCTCAACAACCAGTACCTGCGACTTACTAAGTCACACGCTGGGAGAAACCTCTTACACCGTCTCCATATCTCTTACACCTATCAGACAGAAGAGCGAACCACAATCCCTGAGGACTGGCGTGGTGCTTTGACCATCCAGCCTCTGCCCTACAACATGGCTAGGGGGACTTACGAAGGCAGGCGAACTGCGCGGGTTACCGCCTTGCAGGGACGCTATGGGTCCCGCCCTGGAGTCTTCTACACGGACGCGTCCGGCCCTCACCACGGCGGGTGGTACACGGCAGCCGTAGTCCATCAAAACGTACCCATTCAAGGGCTCACCTTTCGAGCGCCGGACATTACTCACGCGGAGGAAGTCGCCATAGCCCTCGCCGCAGCGGACCCCGCATCTCGGATTATCATCACCGATTCGCGGAGTGCGTGTCAAAATCTTACTAAAGGTCGCATCACTATTCGCGCCGCTCGTATCCTCAAGCGCTGTGAATATTTAGACCGCCCAAATCCACGTGTCGTCATTTGGACTCCGGCCCACGCAGGGCTAGGTGGTAACGAGGCTGCCGATGCCTCAGCCCGAGCGCTTAACTCCCGGGACCCGCCTCGCCCTCTATCGCCTGACGTTCCAGAACCTAATCCGGTAACTTCCTTTCGAGACATCACGGATATGTACAAAACGAATAGGCTCCGATTTCCGCCACCGGCACCGGACCTGACTAAGACGGAGGAGCGCTGGCTCTTACGTCTATACACCAACACAATATTGTGCCCTGCGATACTTAAGCATTTCAATCCGGCCTTCTCCGGGGAATGCCCGCACTGTGATCATCCGTTCGCGGATCCTTTCCACATGGTGTGGGCATGTACCTCAAACCCGGCGGTCCCGCCAATCCCCTTCCCTTCCCCCCCTACCCGAGAGAGCTGGGAGGCTGCCCTGCTCGGCTGCTCGACCTTGGAGGGCCAGAGAGCCCTCGTGGCCAGGGCACGCGCCGCTGCGGAAGCCACAGGGGTCCCGGACTAGGGACTCCTCCTAGAGTTTGTAAAGGGTCGGCCCTTAAGGCCGTCCCTATCTCTCACTTGTAAATACAGCAAATAAATGTTTTTCACCACCACCACCGGCACCCACGATCACACGCCGGTTACCAACGCCAGATTGCCGACGCCAGGGGCGGGGCCTCGCCTCGATGACGTATCACCATTTTCTTCCTCTTTGGCACCATTCCAACGCCGCCGGCGTTGGATCGCGTTGGAACGGACAACACGCTGGGCTGGTAGTGACTAGGCACAACTGTGGCTGCCTCGATGACGTACCTCCATTTTCTTTTCCCCTCTGTTTGGCGGCACGGTCGGTTGTACCCCGGTGCCGGGCGCCGACGCGAAGCGGCGGTCGTTGGGGTGTTGCGGAGCGCAGCGTAGCAACACCCCAAATAAAAAAAAACTGCTTCAGTCAGGTAAACTGCTCCCTCCTTGATAGTGAGATATTTGGATCATCAAAACAGTGATGCGTTTATTTAGGAATACCACCGAAAGGGTTTTGATGATCCAAATATAATCTCACTATCAGGGAGAGAGCAGTCTACCTGACTGGAGCAGTATTTATCTTTATTTGGAGTGTTGCTAGTTGCTACGCTGCGCTCCGCAACACCCCAACGACCGCCGCTTCGCGTCGGCGGCCGACACCGCGGCACCACCGGGGCACAACCAAACGCGCCGCCAAACAGAGAGAGAGAAAAAAAAACACCGCATATCCACGGGGTGAATGATGATGAGTGGGCGAAGCTCCGGAGGGAATCATCGGTAAACCGTGAATCTTCCGTGTAATTCGCCCAGTCTCGCCGCACTAAATCGAACGATTGACTTCCACCAATGACACGCGCCATATGTGACGTCATTCCTATTTTATAACAGCGCCCTTCATTATAATTGCACCATCTCCCGCTTAAGGGGACGCTAGCACAAACGCGTTAGAAACGTGCAGTACTCTAAGGGGATGAGGCCACAGCGTCTTACGCAGCCGTTTACACATGCCGGAACGTGCACCGCGTTTGCCGACGCCATCAGCGTTTATGAATACGGGGGTAAGGCGGAGAGGCCACAGCGTCTTACACCAGCTTCTTGCACGGGCCGTAACGCGCTAGCACAAACGCGTTAGAAACGCGCAGTCTTTCGTTAATGTTGGGTATTTATTGCCATCGTGGTGCGTCTGTCCATGTGCGCTTCGTGGCGTAGTGGTTAGCGCCACGCGTTCAGAAGCGAGGGGTCCCTGGTTCGATTCCGCTACGGCCACAACTCTCGGAATTTTTTTTCGCATAAAAGTAGACGTGGCTACCTACTACGACGATCACTACTACTACTACAGAGGAGGGACAGACCCACACCCTAAGGAGCTTCGCCCCTAAAAAAGAAAATGGTGATGCGTGATCGAGGCGAGGCCCCGCCCCTGCAGATTTGTTGTGAAAACAGTCGCACCCCTGCGCAACGCTTGAAACAGCGAAGCTGAGCGATCATAGCCCTGCAGTATAGTGCCTAGAATATACTTACTATACCTGCAGGCTGGCAGCATTTTCCGGGAGTGCGCGCGAACTTTTCATCTTATTACTCATGATGATGATTTCTTTTCGCGCGTCTCGGACTTACGGCCGTCATTGCGCGTTGCATAGCGCAGCTTGCAACACCGACACCACGTTGCAACGCCGACAACGCGCTCCAGCAGACCCGCTCTGTGAATGCGTCTCTCTCTCTCTCTCCCGAGCATAGCCAACACCGCGCGCAAAACCTCTTTTTCACCTCGCAGAGCACGAGCGACGATGCTCGAACCCAATCATATGGTTCGCATAAATGCATGTTCTGCAAGCGTGGCTGTATAGCCTAGTGGTTACGACGCTCGCCTTGGGACCGTGGGTACGCGGGCTCGAATCCCGCCTCGCCAAGAAAGTTTATTTTCTTCATTGCTAATGATGATAGTTTCTTGATACGAACCACAACTTACGGCTGGGTTAAACAGCGCATGTGTGAAGATCGGGCCGATTAGCCATCAGAAATGCATGCTGATCACAACGGACACGCGAGCAGAATCGCTTAGTTCGGAGTTTTCTACCCACATATGCAAGCTCACAGACGAACTTGGCACGCGTGCTCGCGGTGGCTGCAGGCTGGTCGACCGCGGACCACAGAACGCCGCCTTAACGGCCCGTACGCGTGATCTCGGATCGCGACCGATCACTGATGAGCCACCCGTAGATACCTATAAGACAAGCTCTCGGCGACGGTTTGCGGCTCATTATTAGATCGGGCAGCCGCAAATTTTCGGCACGGCCACACCATGGGTCACAGTCTAGCCCATTAGGCCTAATCAGAGACGCGTCCTCATGTGTAGGCGACTACGGTTTAATACCGAATCAACGCAGATTGATTCACCGCGGCTGTACGACCCTCAGAAAGCCGACAGACCGCTTCGCCAACGAAAGCGAGTGCACGAGATGACATTCAGCGCCTCCATTTTTTCAAATAGAGGCGCTGCCCGTGTTCACGGCCGCCATCTTTGCGAAATGCCGCACGGTGACCCCTCGTTTAAACGCCGTTCGTAGACGCACAACGGTCTCTTTTCGTAGCTACGAGCGACCCGTCACAAGACTAGCTTTGAATTTACATGGCGGGCTCAAAAATATGTCACAGCGCGCTGACCCCCGGTCGCAGACACATTTGCACAGACGGCAGATGGATGTGGACGAAAAAATTTACGCAGAAACGCCTCTGGGAGTTGTCTAAGTATATGTAAGCATTACGCCCCTTGCTCATCTCCGCGCAGCCCGGTGTCATTATCAATGATCTAAAACTTGATCCGACCAGTATACAAATGAAAGCGCTGCGGCGACACGAACTGCTTCTTCTTCCTGGGGTTTTACGTGCCAAAACCAGTTCCGATTATGAGGCACGCCATAGTAGAGGGCTCCAGATAAATTTTGACCACCACCTAGGGTTCTTGAACGTGCACTACAACGCAAGCACATGGGCTGCGGACGGAGGTGCAAGGTGAATTGATGCCGCAAGCAAACTACGGCAGGTGGCGGCATCAGGTACACTGATGACGTTCCGATCCTTATAAGCCGTTATCGCTCTTTAGTGCCTTATCCATCCGTGTCAAACCATTATCAACCATGAGCAATCATAGACCCACGGCGGCTGCGTCTGGCGCGGCCCGTATCTTGAAAGCGATCTGCGATGGGAACAGAGAGCGCCGACTGCTGATAGCGTCGTGAGTACTGTGTTCTTGCTGTTTCATCATCAGCCTATTTTTATGTCCACTGCAGAACGAAGGTCTCTCGCCTTGGGCCTCCCAATTAGAGAACTCTACCGTTGGCGCCGATGACCGCGCAGAGCGGTGTGGAGTGACGTGATGGGCATTCCCCGCTTTTGTCTGTCACACAGATTAGCCTTAACGAGCTGACAATAACCCACAGAAACCATCTGCAATAAAGATGGAAAAACCCTCGTTTTCTGGAAGAAAACTGGAAAGTAAAACTTTCTAAGCAATAGAAGGTCGCCATTAAGCACAGCATGGCCCACTATTAAACTGAAAAGCCCACTGGTATTTCAGACAACTTCGCTAGTTCTTCAGCTTCAGAGGGAAAAAAGCACTTGATTCAATTTGACAGACATTCTACCACCAAAAAAATATTTTCCAGACCTTCATATACGAACCGAGTTGTTATCAGTGCTGGCGTATTAATTTGGAGTTCTCTTTGAAAAGAGTAGAGCATACTATACATTACGATTCATAGGTACCTAAGTTACTGATAGCTAGCGAGATTCTTGTTAAGTAATGTCATTCGCCTCCTGAGCATGCGCAGCGCTGTTTATTGCACGAAATTTGGAAGCATATAAGTCTGTGTTAAATTTTCTGATATTCAATATTTGTTGCCTTTTCGATTCAATTCGATATTCAATTCAATTCGAAATCTACTATTCGGTATTTGCACGCCCCTAATCAATGCAAATGGCAACTCAGAATCCATGAAGGTAGACATGTATATAATATTTTGCATGCGTTATTCTAGGTAACCTGAAACAGACAGCAATACAGTAATTCTGCTCAACAGAAACATTGCGAAATCGCAGTAAAAGCTTGTTCATTCAGATTTCACGGGACCAAAAAAAAATGTTTGTAGTAACCAGATGTCGAATTATCGAGGGTATCAAAAGAATAAAACAATGCTTATTATACCAACACACTTTTGTTTACTGAATTAGCAAATCCTGGTTCTTTCTTACACAAAAGCAGTGCAGAAGCTGCAATTTTCATCATCTCGTGACTGATTAGTGCTCGCAGTGGCGAGGGCCTCAACTTCCTTTTCAGTGTGGCCGCATTGCAAGCCCACATCATCTAAGACACGTGTTTCACTACTGCAAGCACATCCTAATTACTTTTTCACCATCATCAGTGAGCTGGCCACGAACAACCCACCCATCCATTGCGATGTAGCCTGCGGGTTTGATGGCAGCATGCCAGCTGTGGTAGAGTCGCTCTTCATCCTCGACAGCTTCCGTCATGTTTGTGACATTGCGCGTGCATTGCACTGAGTCAAAATGAAACTACTACTCGCCGCAACTGCTGCAGATGAATGAACAATCGCTATCGACGCAATCATGGATGGCGGCCACACAGTTCTGCAGGCAATCGACCAATGCGGTGTCATGGCGGCGGTAAACACAAAAACAAAGGCTATAAAGGCACAAAGCGTTCTGGGGTTCCTGTCGTTCAGATATGGTTTCTGCTGATGAATATGGCGATGCGGACTCCACTGCTTTGTTTCGGTAGGACTCTAACGCTGCTTTTGCTTTCACGTCACACATTTGCAGCGCTTCCGCACTAGCCAAGCTCCGAGATTTGTTTGAAATGAACCAGTGTGTCACCAAATATGTCCGAGTTTGATGCCATTAAATAATGCATACGCCTATCAGGACCAGAAATTAAGTCCAAATTATCCAATTTTTCAAATTAACGAGGTTTTACTAAGCACCTTATACAACAAACAAGAATGTAGAAGAGACTGTGACACGAAAGAAGCAATAATCCCAAATACACGAATAGTGATAATAGAGAACTAAGCAAGAGATGATTCTTAACTTTTTCTGCAGGTTACAGCGCACACTTTTAAATTATAGGCCGACTCGATACGCCTACACTTGTTAAATTAGTTCTGGAGGTGCTGCACTTTACTATATTTGTTCCACCAGTGCTGCTTTATGGTATCATCTGCATGAAGCAATTTATTTCATCTAGTGCAGGTCTTATGCAGGGTGAGTTCACTGCACTCCCTTCAGTTGTGGAAGAAATAGTGCTAGAGGAGCGAGGCCGGTTCTGCACAAGCACTGAACTGCAGTGAACTAGTTCAGGGAGTGCAGTGCAAGTTGAGTGGACCTTATAAGTAACGAGAGCGAATTCAGCACTTCCATGGTATTGGAAAAGCGAACCCAAGTCGATAACCATCAATCGAGCTCTAAATGGCTGTTAGACCTTTTCTCCACAACCTAAGGTCTGCCGTCCTGAGTTTGCTATTCTGGGCCATTCTGGTTTGATAGACACTCTTTAAACCATGTCGACATGTAGACATCCATGTCCTATGTGCAGACAATTTTACTTTGTTTCTTTATATATCCTTTTACTCCATGTTTTCTCTTGTTCTAACTGCACAAAAACTCAACCAGGAGCAGCAAGCCTTGCATGCACCAGAATTCAGTTTCCATTAGAGCATTTTTCTTTTCAAAACTTCCTTGAGTATGCTATAGTATTTGGAGTTACACAAGAGAGGTGCATGTAGCAGCAGCACAGATTGCACTTCTGAGGAAACAGCGTGAAATACATAAGTTTCAAAATGGTATTGAACAACCACAGCTTCCAGAGAAGAAAGCACGAAACAAAAGTGTTCATTTCTGAAAATGAAAGAAGATTTCACATTAAACACCGGACGAAAAATCTTGAAAGAAGTGGATGGTACTATGTGCTGTACATGTGTAGGTGAGCAGAAATGCAGTTTTGTCAGTGAAAACACCACCGAAGCACTGAGCAGCTTGTGGCACGTTGGCCTCTTCTTGAACTTGAGCTGCTATGTTGACTGGTGAATTTTCAGCAGGCAAAGTCATTCAGGTGCCCCAAAATGTCGAATGCAACTGTCCTGCAAAGAAATTACCAACTCATGTTAAGTTATAGTACAAGGCCCTAATTACATCAAGCATTCAAAAGCTCCACTTATGATGCAATGGTATAAGCATTCCACTGGTGAGCTGAACACTGACTTAGCTAATACCGAGCATATACCAGATGAAAATACTTTCACAAGCGTTTTCATAACAGATGGGTGGGCAAGTATTGCGGGGAAGCTGCTGCAGTGTGCGGCTACTGTTCTTGATCACGTGCACCTCGCACCTTTTCTTGCTTCGTGGGATCTAAAGGCCAGAAAACGTATCATACAATCATAATTTAACAATGTACTGAAAGTTGGTGCCAAAAGATGGTGTTTTCCGAGAATGCATGAACTGGTAAAAAATAAGCATAACTGCGTTGGGTAATTTTTTGTGTTCTCAATCGCGAATGTTGGCGCCGGGAAATCATATGTAAAGGGATCGTATCAACGAGGTTCTACTAATTCCAAGGGGATTGAAAACAGTTCAACATATCGACAGTTCAGTACACGAAACTTATTAACATGAGATTTATGGGATTGTATCGACGACGTTTACTCGTTCCAAGGGGATTGAAAATAGTTCAACATATCGACAGTTCAGTACATGAAACTTATCAACATGAGTTTTATTTTTAAGGGTATAGAATCGCTGATACAATTTTGCATAATACATTTTCTGGGATAATACGTTTTCTTTTCTTTTCCCGGCCAAGGTCCCATAAAAGCAATGTGTTTTCATACTGTTATTGGGATCGCGTTTTCCCCTGAAATTTAAAAACGACTGCAGAAGTGGGCTTTAACTGGTATTTCTAAAGCTCATAGCTTTATATTCCAGTGTAATAACTTGAATAACATTCCAACAACCCATGAATGTGTTAAGTGCAGTGAAGAAAGAACACATGTGCACCCGTGAGAAAAAATATATGGACCACAGGGCCGCCGAAAAAAAACTGAATTTCTTCGCAATTAACACGCATAAACTGAAATTGACGAGCACACTGGAAAGTTCGCAATGCCAAGTTTGGACTGCAGTCCCCAATTTCAAGTTTCATTCGCACGCAGTTGAAGAAAACATTTTTTTCGCGCAATCCCTGGTCCATATACTTTTTCTCACGGCTGTACACTAGAAGAAAGAATGCATGGGGCACGCCGCCGGCGATAAAATGCTGCTGCAGTAGTGCAGGCACACCAACTGGTGGTGCACCACTGCTCAGTTAAGTGAGGAAACGGCGGCTTCAATTTTTAACTACCATAAGAACTTTATGGACATTGAAAAGAAGAAAGTTCAGTGCAAACAGACAAGGTATTTCAACATTGCTGAATAAAGGCTGCGGTTCATGTGGCTTTGAGTGATGCCACACAAACCTTCGCTATTGAGTTTGTCACTGAGTAAGCCTATTTTAATACTTTTTGGAGTTTGCTTCAGATAATACTATTTTCAGATTACAGTCGAAATCCGCGATAACGAAATGCCACAACTACGAAATTCTCGCGACAAAGAAATATTTTCGTATCCCCGGCGAACACCCATATGATTCAATGCATTTCGTACCTCTCAACAAAAAAATGTTGCTAAACTGCAATCCCGCAACAACGAAAATTCACGGGACGTTTCCCCACACAATATCAACTCGTGCAAGGTCAGCACACTCCAAAATGAGCTCAAATCCCCTTGCTTCACACTTAAATTGCATAAAGTACCACCAAATTGCGCATGCGTGGGTGCCACCATTTTAGCTGACAAAAACGACACTTTTCTGGGCAGAGCATGTGCTCACAAAACCTGATGCGTCGTCGCCTCCGCAATAGACTTAAAAAGTTCACACCCGCATTTTTCTTTTTCTTCTTGCTTTTTTATCTTGGGCGCTGTCGTCTCGGGCTTTCCGGACCCATGCGCTGCGGCATCCGCTCTCTGCGCCTTGTCTTTTGCTAGCCTGCTGTTTTGGCTGCCGTGAAGGATACACGAAAATCTAAGATTCGGAATACAGTTAAACCTGCTTATAACGAACCTCCATATAACGAATTCCTGGATATAACGAAGTTTTTCTATACCCCACCGTTACTCCATAGAAGCACATGTATTTGAGACCTCTACGTAACGAAGTGGCAGTGGGAGACCCCCTCGAAATAACGAATTTTCCCCGCCGACAACCTAGAGATTTCGCCCCAAATTGTGTCATTTTTGCGCGAGCAGCAACTGGAAGCACCTTCTCTGCCGCGAAGGAATGCGAAACGGCGGCGTCGGGCCTGGCGCGCTCGAATTCACGGTGACTGCGAGGCGAGAGCGAGCGCACATGTGCGTGCGTGCGTGAGGTGGGCCTACATCCCTCGACCCGGCAATCTTGCCGCCGCAGGTGTGACCTTTCCCCCTCCCTTCATTCAAACCTGATCCCGCCACTTGCTGCAGCTGGCCTAGCCCGCCAAGCCAGCACTCTCCTTTTCCTGTTGATGTCGCCAAAGGAAAAAAAATAAAACATTTTTTTTTAACGCGCTAGCAGCGCCACTCTTTGGTTACTGCGCAAATGTCTGTGTTTCACTTCACTAACCTGACACTAGGCGACACTATACGACGCTATGATGTCATCGTGTCGCTCGCGCTTCGTTTCCGACGCCTCGCGCTTGTGGGAAGCAACACGCGTCCCCACATCCAGTACGTGGTGTGACATTCCAAGGATGAGTGCTTCGACGAAGAAACGTAATCACCTTGTCTGCAGTTCGCTCTGAAGATAAGCCCACGCGGCCGCACACTTTTGCCACATCGCAGATCGCTTTCAAGATACGCTGCCGAAGTAAACGTCTCATTTCCTCGCCTCCCCCGCTGTGCCTGGCGCGAAAGCGCGCTTCCGCACCCCCCCCCCCCTCACCCTCGCGCTCACGAGATTTAGTCGGCTGACCCCCCCAAAGTTTTCACTCGCACACACAGCGTACGGCGCGCGGCGACGATGTTGCCGTGTTTGAACTTTACACGGAACCTCAAAGCGATGTCCACGGTGACGGCACAAATGTGCTTCGCAATAAAATGTGCTCCTGCGCGGTTACTATTCCGACGGCGACAGCGAATTCGCACTCCCTACCGCCAGCTTCTCCGCGTTACCGGGAACTCATCTTGAAGGCCATGCTTTTGTGCGCGGCAATTGGCAACAGCTGTACGAGCCGGAAATACGTCATGGTGGCCATGTTGTAAGTTCACTATTGCTGGCGACTGTTGTCCGGGCATCGCAACTCGAGAATTGAACGTCTGCGCACATGAGATTTTGCTGATTTTGTGCCTGTGCGTATCGAACAAGAAAAATAGTACGCACTAACCGTTGGGTGGGCAATGAGCGACTACGGCTTAAGTGGTCAGCCAATACATGGAGTTCAATACGGGCTGGGTGGGGGAATCTTCGCGACTACGTTTAAACTGCAATGACGCATTAGGCGGGTACGTATTAATGAGATTTGACTGTATTATCCTTACTTCGTATAGCTGTCTGCTAATTTGCTGTCGCAATCGATGCTTCGCCTTTCGGGCGAAACTGGGACTTTTTTGTTCATCGCAACTTTAGTGTATTGGAAGTAAATCTTGAGCGATAGTACATATGGTAAACGTTTCTTTTTTGAATTTTTGTGCCGAATCTGCATATAACGAAATCCTCTTTATAACGAAGTTTTTCGGGAATTTGTCAATTTCGTTATGTCCAGGTTTAACTGTATTAGTTAGTACTAATACTTAAATGTTAACATAATGATCGTTATTCTGAAAATTTGGGTATTCTGAAGTTCGTAGTAATGAAATAGTTTTACATTGAATCTATAAGAAGTCAGCACGGTATTTTTTAACAGTTGGTTAATGGGGTGTTCATAGTAACAAGGTTTAACTGTACTTGTTGCGTTGCGAAGGAAAATCTATGCGTTTGCTAAGTAAGTACATGGCAAGGGTCGACATGGCAAGCTAACTGAATTTTGGCATTAAATTTTCGTTTTGATCCATTTCCTTATTAGTACTGTTATTTCGTGATAACAAAATTTTTCGGTTTCCCCGCCAATTTTGTTATGGTGGAGTTCAACTACATACTTTTATTTTTCGATTCCCATGAAGACTGTATCAACGAGATTCCTCTATATACAGTTAAACCCCTATAACAAAGTTCGTAAAATTGGCAATTTGCTTCATTTATTGAAACTTCTTTATATTGAAATTTGCCCTTTTATGCAAATAAGTACAGTCACTGATGGATTTTTGCTGCACAGGAGGAGCCACAAAACTTTTCGAGTTATTGGGCAATCGAAAAAAGCAAATTTGAATGAGAAATTTGCAGCGGCAGTGAAATTTGTCATATTGAAATTGTGTATAAACACACTTCATTATATTGAGCTTCTAAATACATGGTGTTCTATGGACAAGTTATAGAGTTAAATACTTCGTTATATCGAGGTTTCACTGTATCCTTGTTTCATATAATCAGGTTTAGCAGCATACTGCTTCTACTATACTCAGTGTCAACCTAAGAATTCAGTGCAAGCTCCGTCCACAAACCTGCACCGCAAGTGCCCTGTGTGCCTCCGCGTTCCAAAACATAGTTTCCGAGAGACGTTGGCATTGAAAGAAGTCTACTATGCAGTGATGTCACCAAAATTAGTGAATACCGTATTTACTCGATTCTAACGCGCCCTCGATTGTAACGCACACCCGTTTCCCGTGACCAAAAAAAAATCCTTTACAGTACCGCGCACCTCATGCTTTCATACAGAAATCCAACTTTCTCTCATTAGGAAAAACAAAGATTTACTCCCGATGCACTAAAGTTGTGATGAATAAAAAAGTTTTGCCCGAAAGGCGAAGCATCAATTAAGATAGCAAATTAGTAGACCGATATACGAAGTAAGGATAGCAGTTTTATCGGCCGTATAAACTTGCGAACATTCGCTTACTAAATAAATTAACAAGCACAGTGTCACGCGTGCACAAGCAAACATGAACACGTCTCGCTCGTTGACAGCGGAAACTCGCTTTCAAAACGCTGAAGTGACGAAGCGTGGCGAGCAAATTGACCTTCGTGGTAGCATGCCTCTCGCTTCAACACGACCAAAGCGGCAAAAACAAAGAGTGCGATTCTCCCCGTTGCAGATCGCTTTCAAGATAAAGCCAAGGCGATCGTATCGCCGAAGTGGATCGTCGCAGAATACATCCTGCTTCGGTCCACTAAAACCCTTCCGCGTAGCTTTGCTGGCGAAAATCCTCTCCTGTTTGTGCCAGTCCCGCACGCAAGTTTCGGATTCTCCCAACGCCTGCGATCAGGCGCGGATCCAGGGGGATGTCCGGATGTCCTGACCCCCCCCCCCCCCCCTCAGATTTCTGCATCGCCCCCTCGCTGACAGGGGGATGGCCCTGTCACAAAAAACAAAAAAATATGGCCACCAGCATTCTTCAGAAGTATTTTTGGCGGGTACCAGTGGTATCAGCCATGTAGAAGTAAAGCTAGCTCCCTCACAAGCTTAGTTGTATTCGGTAGGAGTGTGCATGGTGTTGCGAATTAAGTTGCCGTAGTTATTTTTTCTCATGAACACCTGCACTTCCTGGCGCCTGCCGTGCCTTACTCGTCCCGTCGGTGGCGTCGAATGAACGAGGGGACGTCCCTTTTGCCAAGCACGCCGAGGTCCGCTCGAGCGCCTTCGCGCCTGATTAACTTAGTTTCCCCTTGGGGTGTCAACGGTTGCCTCATTGACTGTCATCGGTTCCGCGACCAACCTGCTTAATGAAAGAGATCTCTCGCTGAAGTGTTCATAGTATATAAATAATAACAACTAACAGCTAAGCTATAAGAGCTATGCATAGGCAACGTTTTTTAACTGTAGCACTCATTGTGATCACAGTTACACGTTGACAATATCCAGTACGAGCACAGTACCGTTCGTACGCTACAAGTTTTTCATTGTAACTTCGTAGTTTTATTGTCGTACATTAAGCATAGGAGGTTCAAAACCACTGGATCCGTTTATCTGAGTGGGCGTTCTCGCGGAGCGGGGCGAAGCCTCGAGCCGCGGCTGCGAAGTGGGGGAGCGTGACGTCAGCGGCCAATGCCAGCGCGTGGGCCTAGGATGGCGTCGCGTGGTTAAAGAAACGGGAGCCGATGCGCGCCTTGTGTAAAAGGATGACGTCGCGTGGGAAACAAAACATGAAGACGCTGGCTCGCGCTCTCGGCTACTACGCCACATCGTTCTTCTTGTATGTGGCGTCGTGAGTCTTCATACGCGGTGATTCGCATATTGTAAACAACCAGCGTAGTGGTTGCCGCGTTGGAGCGGAGCGTTACGCCCGTATTCAAGAACGTTCCTCTAGTCAACACATCACCACGACTCAAGAGAGAAGATGGCACCGCCATCCCTCCACAGAAGTGGTCACTGAGCTTCATGATCATTCACGGAATTCTTGAGAATAGTCGTGTCTTTATCAGTCGAGAGGCGGCGCTGTGCTCAACAAGGTGGAGTGAAGTAAGAGCTTTGAGTCGAGGGCTGTTTGAGAATACGGGAGTTAGTCCTCCAAAGCAAACGAAGGTGTCTCAGCCGAACACAAAGAATCTTCTTAAGGAAATCAAGGTGTCCCAACAGAACTCCAAAGACGGACCCGTGCTTACGCATTTATAAAGAACCTGCAAAAGATCATCCCAAATTTTATTTTAAGAAACAATACAGGCTATAGATATACCGGGTGTTCAAAATTAAGCTTTATGGCTTTCTTAAAATTATGCACTGGGAGGCACATGCAGACCACCTGTGCAAATAAGTTATTTGGCCAGGGGGACACAAAGTGAAATGATAATTATCGCTGTCAGCAGTCCATTTAACCAAAATTGAATAATTAACTTTTTATTGACTGCAGTAAGTGTGTATGTTTGTATTGAAAAATTAGAGGCAGTCGTATTTCTACACAGTTTCACTTGGAAGAATTCTTCTAGCGTGTCTGTGCTCCGAGAAATCCAACTCCAAATTTTAATTGTCGTTCGCACGATTACGCATGCAAGAGAGTGAGGATCGGCGCAAAGCTCTTCCTGATGTGACGCGGCTGTTGCGTGCAGCGTTCAGTCTGACAACGGGGCGGAGGCATTGGCAAAGATAATAACTGTCCACCTTCCCCTCACAGCTGGCGAAATGAAAAAAAAAAAATCTAAGAACGAGTAACCGCTGTCGTAACACGCGACCGCGCAGCATGTAAAGCTGGCGGCAGCTGCCATGCCGAGATAGTGGCACGAGCGGAGAAGCCGGAGGGCAGTCTCCCTGCCTCCCTTCCACAGCAACGCAAAGCATAAACCGCTCTCGCGTCGACTCGATTATTCTGCGGAGTACGACAATTGAAATTTGGAGTCGGATATCTCGGAGCACGGACACGCTAGAATAATTCTTCCGACTGATACTGTGTAGAAACTCGACTGTCTCTAAGTTTTCAATACAAACATACCCACTTACTGCAGTCAACAAAAAATACTTGTTCAATTTTAGTTAATTGGGCTGCTTACAGCGATAATTATCATCTTACTTTGTGCCCCCCTTGCCACATAACTTATTTGCACAGGTGGTCTTCGCGTGCCTCCCAGTGCCTAATTTTAAGAAAACCATAAAGCTTAGTTTTGAACACCCTGTATTATCAGGCGCAGCCGCCAAGCACATGGCTGTATTGGGTAACGTCCTTTTCCTATAAGCTCGGAGAAACCGATACCTGGCTTCGCTACAGGTCTTCTTCCTCTTTCTGGGGTTTTACGTGCCAAAACTAGCTCTGATTATGAGGCACGCCGTAGTGGAAGGCTCCGGATTAATTTTGACCACCTGGGGTTCTTTAACCTGCACTACAACGCAAGAACACGGGCGTTTTTGCATTTCGCCTCCATCGAAATGCGGCCGCGGCGGCTGGGATTTGATCCCGCGATCTCGTGCTCAACGGCTGAGCTGACTGAGCCACCACGGAAGGCTACAGGTGTTGCTCTAGCCGTATAAAACGCGGGTTTATTGTGAGCAAAAACGGTAAATTTCGGTAAATAAGAAAGGCTACTATTATCATCATCATCATCATCGACAGAAGCTGACCCCCCCTCAGAAAAAACCTGGATCCGCCCCTGCCTGCGATGCGGCCCGATTTCCATCCGTCTCCGCCCACATGATCACTTTCCTTTTAAAAGCGGCATCATGATGAACTCGGCGCTTCATGCTGATAGAGCAGACACAGAAAATGGGAAGACCGTAGACCTAAGCACACGTACTGCAGCACATGGAGGAAGCTACGGCAGCTAGGCTAGAGTGTAGATGGGCTCGAAGCGCGTGCAAGGCGGCCATTTTGAAATGCCAACGGCTACCATGGTAACGCAGATGTAGGGTCGTACTTGATTCTAACGCGCACGCAATTTTTGAACCCGTTTTATTTTTTAAAAAGTGCGCGTTAGATTCGAGTAAATACAGTAAATTTAGCCAGCACATCTATACAAATTCTCCTTGAGTAGTACAGTTGTCGCCGACAACCAAAAAATTCATCCGGAAAAAAAAAATCACAGTACCAAGCAAGACGAAAATTAAAGCAAGCATGCATGCTCAAGTTCTAAGCATCTCTTCAATCAGTAGAATTGCAATTGAAATTTTTATGTGGTCCCACAGTAGTACAGACCTTGCCACAGCACGAATAAAGTCCAGGTCAACAAGACACTTGTAGCGAGGCGTGCTCAGCTGTTCTTCCCGACTCACTCGTACCAGCAGACGAAGCGAGACCAGGCTTTCCACCTGTGGAATTGATTTGATGCCAAAACAATGAGTTCTCAAAAAGAATCTTAACAAATTATTCAGCTAATTCATTGACAATTAACGAGGAAAATCAAAGCAAAGCACTGTTTGTGAATAAATTAGTCTAGAACGTACAGCACTTACAAAAAATTCTACATGTCCAGGAGGCCAGTACGACAATAAAGATTTGAAGGGATCTGAATAAACATATTAAGGTTATGTGCAATAGGTTTTTTTATTATATTCCATGAAACTTTGTGCTATAGTAAAAGCTCGCTAATTCACACCACATTAATTTGAAATGTTAGATCATTCTAACTAACTGGCACAGTCCAGGCAAGCTCCATAGAATTCCATGTACTTCCATTAATTTGTCTCCGGTTAATTCGATTCTGACCAAAGGTCCTGGCCAGCACCCATGCATTTCTATGGGCCCAAACTTTCGTTATTTCGATCATAAAATTGGTCTTTGAACTTGACCAGACAGGGTGCACGTGCCTTTCCTCTATGGTGAGCCCCAATAGTGACCCCTTTTAGTGGAAGCGTCTGCCTTGGCAGAGCTTAGGAGACAGTGAATCCATTAACACATGTCATCTCCCATTGAAAACTCCTATTTTTGGCCTGCCCTAGGAAGGTTTTCAAGCAATAACCGTAGCTTACAATGTCTGATTACGGTATTAACCCGATTTTAATGTAGTTTTTTTTTTCATGAAGATTGAGCCAAAAATTGCCTGCACGGTGTAATCAGATAGGAAACCAAAACCGCCTTTCGCAGTGTTCGTAGGTTTTTTTGTATACTTTAACACGAATGTACTGCGGCAAAGCTGAGTTTAAGAAACCCGGTGGCGAAGCTGACTTTAGGAAACCGGCCGTCATAGCGCAACGCATATAAGATCCTTGCCCATTTTTCTCGCTAAAAAATCGCTAAAGAATCGAGTACAACCCTAAATCTGCGTTACCATATAGCCGTCGGCATTTCAAAATGGTCGCCTCGCACCTGCGCCGAGCCTAGCTGCTCTCGAGCCTAGCTACCGTAGCTTCCTCCATGTGCTGCAGTACCCGTGCTTAGGCAATAGTCTACAGTCTGTCTTCACGTTCTCTGCGTCTGCTCTATCAGCATGAAGTACCGAGTTCATCATAATGCCGCATTTAAAAGAAAAGTGATCATGTGTGCGGAGACGGACTGAAATCGGGCCTCATCACGAGCGTTCGGAGAATCCGAAACTTGCGTTCGGGACTGGCACAAACAGAAACTAGATGATTTTCACCAGCAAAGCAATGCGGAATGGTTTCACTGGACCGAAGCAGGACATAATCTGCGACGATCCACTTCGGCGATACGATCGCATTGGCCCTATCTTGAAAGCAATCTGTGACGGGGAAAGTCCGCCGTGCGCCGTGTTTTCGCTGCTGATAGGTTGCGTATGGTTGCGAGAGGCATGATAGCACGAAGGTCAATTCGCTCGCCGCACTTCGCCACTCGAGTGTTTTGACAGTTCGTTTCTGTGGTCAATGAGCGAGATGTGTTCAACTTTGCTTGTGCACGCGTGAGACCGTGCTTGTTAATTTATTTAGTAAGCGAATACAGAACCTAGAGCATGGTGACAGCGACGGTAGAAATGCACCTGGAGTGTCCATTATCGCAATAAAATACAGTGTAGACCGCTTATAACGTAAGTCGCCGGAGTTGTGAATATCTGCACTATAAGCGGTGCCGCACTATAACCAAACAAACGATTTTCAAGCCCCGCACGTATGCAAAACATGTAGACCAAGCAGCCGGACGTATTCGAGAATCGAAGCGTGCAAATGGGAGTTCTGCATCCGTTATAATTTACAAATGTTGAAAGGTTAATGTCCAAGTACCCACGATCTTCGCATGAAACAGACAAAGTAATAATTTTTAAAAAATGCCACAAGCATCAATTGCGATAGCAAATTAGTAGAGAGCTATAAAGAGTAGGGATAGTAGTTTTATCGGCTGCATAAACTTTATACTCATTCGCTTACTTGACACATTCACTTACTGACTGAATTAACAAGCGTGGTGTCAACGCCCACAAGCAAACATGAATAGACTCGATGACCGCAGACAACCACACTGTCAAAACGCGGCCGCCGCAGCGAGCGAAGGTTCGTGTAGTCTATCGCTTCAACGGAAACTGAGCGGTGTAAGCACAGCGCATACAAAGGTCAGAGCCGTGTGGAGATCGCTTTTAAGATACGGTGCGCGCGACAACACCGACAGCCGGCACAGGCGCGAACGCATTTGTTGGCAGAGTAAAAGCCACCCCCCTCTCCCTCCTTCCCGCTTTGCTCCTTTCGCGTGGGAGATTGCGTCGCCAATTTCCCCTTGCGCCCGGTTGCAAGATATGCATTTGGTGCCGTAGCCAGCGTCGCCCCCCCCCCCCCCTCCCTCCCTCCCATCCATACCCCCACGGCCTATCGCGCGATGGAAGTCGATCGCGTTTGCTCTCCGTGAAGGCGCGCGTCCCCCGCGTGCTTTCACTCACACATACGGCGCACGGCGACGATTTTATCGCCCTTGGACTCGCGCTCCACGTCTCATGCTCCTCCTCCGCATCGCCCCCGTTGATCTCTTCTTCCATCGGTGGGCGCACCTCGTTGAGCAGCGTGCTCGTTACCGCCGTTGTCGGCGCGATTTTCCCGCGGAAGCCGCATTATAACCGGTACTTCGTCTCACACGGCTGCACTGTAAATGGTATGCGTATACATGGAGTTCTATGGAAAAATTAACGGGAGTCTGAAAAGACCGTACTATATCCAGTCCTGCACTATAAGCGGTTACGTTATAAGTGGTCTACACTGTAGTTGTTTTGGTTACAGTGCAGTACCACTTATAGTGCGGATATTCGCGACTCCGGCGACTTACGTTATAAGCGGTCTACACTGTAGTATGACAATGATCTGTCAGCCATTTTTACTATAGATAAAACATAAACTAATGTAATAGTTCGTTAAAATGCTAATTTAATTGACAGCCTGAGCCTCCCTTTCATCTCAGTAAACATATGGCAATCTCTTCAGCCATGCCACTGTTCCGTTGCAGTAGAATAGACATTTTCAGAGTGGCATCCCCACAGACGATTCACACTTCAGATTTACTACTATTGTGGATGAAACAGGCAAGTAATGTCCACAATGGTGGTATCAAACATACCTCTGTAATTTCAGCACAAAAGAGTCAGTGGTTTAGCTGGAAGTCTTGTATAGCTGACACTTCTATTAATGAAGCACTCAATACAGCTTTCATTTGAGACACACCTGAAACTGTTACTGATGTCCGTGCATACAGCTAATTGTAGTTGGCCATGTAGCTAGTGCAGCCCACTCACCTGGGCAAGGGTTACTGCAGAGGGGGCCACATGTTCATCCACAATGGCGTGGAAAATGGCCACCAGCCGGTTGAGGGGAAATTGCTTGGGACCCAGCAAGTGCTGGCTCAGGTGGTTGGACTGCGGAGTGACAAATATTTTTAAATCAGAGCACACACACGACAGAGGCCATTGTATGTTGTATAGTTCCACAAACAGCTCTAACTTCGGCACCTTCATTTGTGTATTAATACTCCACCTGTGTTTTTTATGTATTGCACTATTAAAAATAAATGAAAAAAAAATACTGAAACTAAATGATGATAGCTGTCATGCAGAAGCCGTTTTGTTAGTTCGAAAGAAAATATTTGCACCGTCATAACTAACATGCCATGACAACCGACACAATGGAGCGAGCAGATACAAGAAACAAACCTGACGCAAAATATCGGAGATCAATTGAACTCTGGAACAAAAGATTGACGGTCCTTGGATGGCTAGCTACCTTATATGGCAATTGCCATTTGGTGGCTATCCAGCAATGGCTTCAGCCTGTTAAGCTTGTCATTGTTGTCAGCTCTATGCTGCCATTTGCACTGTTTAAACCTGGACATGTGAACAACTACGAGCTTGAACTGTCTCCTTCAGAATTTTATCACAAGAAAGTTTTCAGATTATCTCTTCATAATCTTACATGAATACTATTGCTACAAGCTAGTTGGCTACAGCACCTAGTCTTAAACCTCATTGCAAGAGCATTATAGTGACATTCTTGCAGGAAAACCAAAATGCTCCTAGGAAATCAGTGGCCAGAGTAATTTGGTGGTACTACTGGGCTTTGATCAACATGAAACAAATGCTACTAAATAGCTTTATACTACTAGTACTACATAATTTAGAACAATGATTTTAACATTACGTAACTACACAAGGAGATTAAAGCACAAACAGCGCATCAGAAACATGGAAGATTTGACAAGGCCACCCACTATTACCGATCATCAGTTGTATAAGCGCACAGGTCAAAGTTTAACACAGCTTCCTCAGAGAGCTGGCAAATGTTGTATTTTGACACATGAGTGCATGAGCTCTGGAATGACTGGCTTAGTTTGTAGCCTTCCGAGAACTAGCAGGTCCTTGGACCTCGATAAATATCTCTCCTTTTGCCAATTAGTCCTTTCCTTCTCTCGGTAAACAGGCACAACTACAAGACAACCACTGTAGGGGTGTACTACAGTGCTTATTCACTGTATTTACTCTACAGGTGTGAAGTTAACCAACTCCACTCGGTGACTAAGAACAACATCCGGATCCCGATGTACTGTGGGAATCAGTGTAAGCAAAGCTTTCATATCCACTCCACAGCTGCATCTGAATTAATGTTGGTGCACCATGCCGTCCTCAGTGCACGTGCTGCCTCCGCTCTGCCACCATGGGCTGATGACATCATTAGTTGGGGCAACCAATTGTTGTGCGTTACCTCTCCTACAGCCGTCCTCCTCTTCGAACCACCCCTCTCCATGGTCCAACCACCACCGACCGCAGCATCTCAACCCGGCGGATGCCACAAAGAAAGCATCTCATTAATATTAACCTCTGCAGTAACTCCACTCAACCACTGACCGCAGCATCAAAACCTGTCTAACTCCGCAACAATACGGTCACTTTAAACAAAATTTGGCAGAACCCATCTCACGATGACAGTCAACGGTAGTGCGTTTAGCATTGAATTAATATAGCGGCAGTGTACTGCCGTCAAAACGAGTTGTGTATGAGGCGTGTACTGCAGCGGAACTTCTCTTTCGCGCTTCCCTAAGAACGCTCGGCACCATTTAGTGCCGCCGCCACAAAGCCTGCACGTGGCCTCCATAATGCACGGTGCACCGATGCGTGCGAACACTGAGAAACATGTAATGCGGTCGCCAAGCTCCTCTCTTGCGCTTCTTTCTAAATACACTGCGCCATCTGGTGGCGCAGCCGAGAGGTCTGCACACGGCCTCCGAGATGAGAAACACTTATAACGACTACTAGAGCGTGTGAACTCTGACAATTGCTCCCTCGCTTGGCGCACACTCAGTGGCACATACAGTGACCCAAGCTGGCGAGAGGTTCATTGGAAAGCGGCACATACCCAATGCATTCATGACGCAGGTTGCTAAAGTGTTGGAAGATATTAATTGAAAAACGGCACATACCCAGTGCATTTGTAATGCAGGCTGCTGTCCTTGAGGAACCATATGACATAAGTTCGATTCCACCCAGCATTGGAAAAATCCAAAGGATCTTTTTTGTCATTGTAGAGCGGCAAACACCTACTGGCACATACCCAATGACCCAAGTTGGCATCAAAGAAGTTCACTGAAGACGAGCACAGATCGATAGGCAGATACCCAGTGCTCCAAGTCACGAGGCAAATAGTTTCATTGATGAGCAGTACATACCCTGTCCCGCATATAGTACAGTGACCCATGTCGGCGAGAAAGAGTTTCGTTAAAGAGCGGCACATACGTACGGATTGCTACATACTCAGTAACTCAAGTTGGTCTGACAGTTGGTTTCGAACCCAGTTTCCTCAGCACAGCAGCCCGATGCTCTAACCATTCAACCATGGACTACACAGTGACCCAGGTTGGCGGGAAAACGGTTAGATACAAACATACATAGATAAATACATACATAGACAGATAGTCCAGGAAGTACCCTAAGAATGCTAACGCATTAATAAAAAGAGAAAACGATGCCAT
Source organism: Dermacentor silvarum (assembly GCF_013339745.2). NCBI lineage: Eukaryota > Metazoa > Arthropoda > Arachnida > Ixodida > Ixodidae > Dermacentor > Dermacentor silvarum. The sequence continues at coordinate 162,995,314 of NC_051155.1, read as the reverse complement.
CAGCCCACCTTTTTCTGCCGTTTGGTACCTGGACCTCGTGCCTGCGCAAGAAGCAAGAAGCACTTGTACACTCAAGCAAGGTATGTCGGTACAGAAACCTTCTACAGCAAGTCACTCAATCTACCTCAAACATTGCTCAATGCACATATTTATCATTACTTCTCACCCATAAGAACTGACATTCTTTTGTGCACTTTGCTTATATACAGTCAAACCTAACGTACATCAAACCCATTTACATCGCCATATTTTGCGGTCTACACCGTATATGAAACTCGTTTACATCCCTTATATTGAACAAATTCTCACACTGTAATGTTGCAGTGAGAATATGTCGCAAAAACCACGATCACATCGAACAAAAATACATAGCAGCCACTACCAATACTATATTGAACTTCAAACAGCGCAAAACTCCTCCAGTAGCTGCCCAAACCCCACAAAGAAGAAGTGGTTTAGCCCGGTTACACATGCAACCGTGCCGGGTGCGAGCAGCCCCCTACATAAAATGATCCTGGCCTGCCCTGCAAAGCTTGTTCACACAGCCAGTCAGAGTTTCTCATCATTGTAGCTTCCTTTCCTGCACATATGAGGCTTGTGGAGATTCGCGCCATCGTTTCCTTGAGTTGTTTTTCCATGCGTTGCCTTTATTTTTGTGTGATGGCTAACATGAAGCAATCTGCCATTCACTGTGAAGTTGAAGATTATCCAGTCAAGCGCTGAGAAAAATGAAATCTGATGTCACTACAGCATTTGGGCTGACATTAAAGAGGAAACAATCCAAAACTGCTTTCATAGTCCCAGTGACGACAGCGAAAAGTGTTTTGACGAGTGCAATGAAGCTGTCACTGGTTTACACGAAGTTTGGAACGAGTTGTCAGCATTTCCAGTAGCCATTGACGAGTCAACATCCAACAAGTTTGTGCCCACAGGTGAAGGTGCCGTGACCACTAGAGGGCTTGAGAACAAGAAGTTCATCGGCGACGTCGTGAATCAGGACACTAGTAGAGGGAACAGTAAGGACAACTCAGGCTCTGTGCCCACCGGCTCCAACGCGGTGCATGCGCTCGCCCTGTACTGGCGCTTCTGCACGAATGTGAAAGACTGCAGCCTCAGCTGCTCAGAGTCCTTGGACAATGTGGAAAAATGCATGCTGTTCCAGGCAATGAAATATTTAAGCAAAAGAAGATTCAAGACCTATTTCATGCTGCAGTAAACCAAAAGTAAGTCCATTCTGTCAAAAAAGTGCTGTTACAAATAGTATGTGCTTTTATGTTGTCCAACTCTTTAAAACATTTATATCGAATTATGCCTACATCAAACTGGTAGGTGTTTTTTTGCAAGTTCAATATATCGTGGCTCGACTGTACAGCAATAACCTCATCAATTCCAAGTTAAAACAAATTAAAACGAACAAAGTCAACAGGGAGGTACACACCTACACAAAAATATATATTTGTAGAATAAATGGACTATAATTTATTTTTCTTTAAGAAAGAAATTGTCACCAGCTTACCTGTGAAAGTGCAAATGTGGAGTGGAGAACTTTCTTTGCTCTCTTTGCAAGAACAAAATGCACGACTACGTGTACGACATTCGGTGCATCTATGACTTTCAACACCAGCATAAAGCAGCATTATTTAGATCTGATAAGACATGTTCGGCAAGTGGAATCACTTATAACCCATGCTGCAGTGAATGTGTTCCGTTTTCCCATAGTGTGTTGAGAGTCATTGGCAGGCCAGAGCATTGCTGCCTGCCTAAGTGTGCTTCATGCTGACTTGACTGCAATGGGGCACAACCACTTTTGTGTTTGTTTCCTCAATATAAGAGAGACATGCATTATTGCTGCCAGAAAGCAGGAATGTCCACTGTGCATCAGTGCACATGTTAAGCATGGAATTGGAAGGCCTCATCTTGTATGGTTATTTAATACATATATTCTTTATACTATATACTGCATAAAAAACTAGCTGGTTTTTGTTTCACAAACGCAGCATATGAATAATGTACTTAAGATAATGTAAGCTACCGTACCAGGGCGTTGGTTGCTTCATATCAAACAATGATTGAACTTGTTTAGCAAGAATTTTTAATATACGGTAAATGTCAAAAAGGAGTGTGCACAAAAAATGACCCACATGCACATCGAGTCATGTATTCATGTAATTTACGAGATAATGTTATGAGCACCCTCCAATTGAGTAGAAATAGTAAAAACAAAAAAAAGAATAGATTGTGTTGTGCAGTGTGAGTGTTGCAAACAAGTCAAGCCGACAAACAAATCAGTAAATGATCACTAGGAAAAAAAAAAAAAAAATAATGGAAAAGCAAGGAACAGAAAAGGTCACTTTCAAACAAACTCAGAACTTCCATAAACAGAGCACAATCAATAAACATTGTCAATACTAAAATGCCTATTCTCAAGATCAGGGATTACCTGGACAGGCATCACCTGTTCTGTCCTGAAAACAGACATTGAGAATTTTTCAGAAAATTCTTTGAAATCTGTGACACATGGCAAATAAAAGTGGGAGAAAGCAACAGAGAGCCAAGGTTGAACTGCACTCTCTCGTGCTTCAGAGCCAGCCCAGGCAGTAAGATATAGTGCAGCTAAAATTTAAACGAAGCTGTCTACAGAGTGCTGTAGAGTCAAAGAAAAATAAAGGGGTGCTTCCAGCACATCCCCGTGGTCACCTTGACAAAGAACTTGCGGTCTGTGCCCGGAGGGTTGTACGAAGCCAGGTAAGCTGCCAGCAATAAGAACCGTGCATGGAATGGCAGCTCGATTCGAACAGGCTGCTGGCTTCCACTGGGAACATGTGCGAACAGACACAGACTTTCAATTGTGAGCTTGTGGGATCTCCTGTGCTTACAGAGAAGTAATCTTTTCAGAGCTTAAAGGACTACTAAAGGCAGAGATTAGATGAGGCTAAACTGATAACCTGGCTCTCCAAAACATCCGACACATCACTTTTACTGAGAACAAAGACTTTGTGGACGAGAACATTATTTAAATGTAAGACAAGATTGGCATCAATCTAAAAATGTGGTAAAAACTGAATATGATGTCCCATGTGAAATATACAGTAGACTTTCGGTAATTCAACTCCGGATAATTCAATCCAGACCAAGAGTCCTGGCCCGCATCCATACATTTCTATAGGCCACAACTAGTTATTTCAAATCTAAAATTGGCCCTCAATGGATAACTTGAACTTGACTGGTCAGCACAATGGCACCTGACATAATCTAGCACCAAAAATGTCTACTTTCCTCATATCTGCAAATGGAAATTGCAGCTCAGAATGAATTTTTTAACTGTTTTTATGTGCATTAAAAAAATAAAAGATTGCAAATGTGCAAATGGATACGAAACCAAAACCACCTTCACAGGGTTCACAGCAGCCAACAGTCAGAACAAGACTAGCCAGCAACATCGACACTGCCATCACGAGACGGTGACAGAACATATTCGTACGTAGCTTGATGACGATGACAATGCATAACCTCTCTGATTACGAGAGCTCATTAAAAGATAAGTTATTTTGCATGCTAACCTAACAGCAACAAGTTGCATCACACGTTTTTGGCGTTGCGGCAAATTGCATGTGTTGAAGGAAGAACTAGCAAAGAGGTTAGTTAAGACTTGAGAGTGCCATTGTAATGTGTGCATAATACGGACTCCTAAGCATTTTAAGCAATGTGCATTCTCTACAACATGATCTCCGATGCGGTACTCGAAGAAAAGTTCACGCTTGCTTGGGTTTATATGCATAAATGTTGTTTTACGAAGGTTTATTCCCATGTTCCATTTCGCACACCACTCACCTAACGCCTGTAAGCATCCGTTCAATTATGTCTGGTCATTTTCACATGTTATTGAGGAATAAATCAAACAATCATCGACAAAACACTTCACTTGTACAGTTGCTTCGACAAGTGAATGAATGTTGTTAACGTACAGCAAAAACAGTATTGATGCAAACATGGATCCTTGGGGAACCCCCGACTGCCCATACAATGGGCTTGAAGTACAACAGTCAATCCTTACTGCCCTGCTAGATAAATAAGCCTCTCCCCCTTTTTAATACTCCTTTACTTATTCCTATTCTATTGAGTTTAAAAAGCAACTTATGGTGAGTAACTTAATCAAATGTATTTCTAAAATCCACACTTATTACATCTGTTTGCAGTTGTGTATTTATGTTCCAAGTAAAAATCGTGAAGCGTTTCTATTATTTGTGTCACCACACAAAGGTTGCTCTAACCCTTCCAGACGCCACTCTATCCTGTTGATTGAAAACTTATTTTCACCAAATTCCTTGCATCTTCATAATCATAGAAAGCGTATGGCTGCAGAATAGATTAAGAATTTTCAATTCCTTAGTGAGTTTTGTAAAGTTTACAGAATGTGGACTCCACACGAAAACTCACTATACAAACGTCAGGTATGAGAACATCAACTATTTCGAGTCTAACAGGCTTGGAAAGCACTTATCCAGCCACTTGAAAATTATGCCTGGTGCACGAAATTGTGAAAAATAATAAAAGAAGAGAACCCGCTACATGCAACAACATACTCACACCAAGCAAGAACACCCAACCCTCTACCTTCCCGCTCTTTTGCTAAAACGTTTCGCATATGTTATTCAAACTTGCAGCACAATTCCAATCAGAAATGTTTCAAGATGTACGCGACACGTTTTAAATATCATTACTTTCATTCATCATTGCTGTTTGCTGTTGATGCACTATCTTGGTGTACACCATTGTGTACACAGCACATGAAAGGGCTAATATCCATGCTCGTTAGTGCAAAGTAACTGATTGGATTCAAGAAAGCTGATAATGTGTTTTGCTATAATGTGCTCTAAAAGCTTGCAGCATACTGATGTCTGTGATACCAGACCATAGTTGTTTACTTGCATGCAACTGCCATCTTTGAAAATGGAGATTACTACAGCAGAACCTGGTTGATGCAATCCCGTTTCGTACGATTTTCTGGCACCAACGTTTGCGAACGAGAACGCAAAAGATGACCCAATACAGTTATGCTTCTTTTTATAGCCTAATATGTTCCCGGAACGAACAATCTGTCGGCGCAAATGTTCAGTATAGCACGAAACTGCGATTGTACGATATGTTTTCTATTCCCTAGAACACGAAAAGATGTAAAGCACACGTAATTGAGAGCAGTAGGCACCCACAGCAGAAGCTTCCCCACAGTACTCGCCGGCCTGTGTCACGTGAAAATGCCACCACGCACTCGGTTTCCCACTCCAGTACCAGCAAATCTCATTGTGGGTCGTCACATGTCGCCATTCACAGCTATCGCCGACAACCCATTGCAATAAGCATCTTCATTTATCTGTTCACCTAGCGCATGTGGAGTAGTGCCATTGGACGCATACTGCACACACCTGGAACTCCGCTAGTTGCTGAGCACCTGGCCGGAAGCGCGCTTGTACCTATACTAGTGGCAGGTACCCAGTGGCAGCACTCGTCTGCCTCCCACAGAAGAGGCTGAGACTCGACTCTTTCGCCAAAGCTGCAGTGGGGACAAGGGGTGCCCAGAGGCCCTTGCAAATCTCTATAGGGCCCTCTTTCAAGATGAGAACCCATATAAACAACCGAGCGCCAGGTCGTGGTACATCTCTACCCATTAGCAAAAACTGGTGGGTTTCCGGCGGCACCACATTTCGGACCCAGTATCTCCCACATATGAGGCGAATGCTCTAGCATTTCACCATCGTTGACAGTGAGGTATACTTTCACAGGGAGCACACACATGCATGGCTTGCAAGTTGGATGCACTCCAGTTGCTTATGAAAGCATAACTGATGCAGAGAGAGAAACCAGTGACATTTGCTACAGTTCCTCTGCCACAAAGACATGTAGTTTCAGAGTAGCCATAGAGAGAAATATGATCTGCTTGCACGTTTACCCTAACAGCAGATCTGGCCAGAGAGTTGTGCACAATGCCTACCTGCTCTCTCGAAGGTAGACAGACTGGAGACGCTGGCGGAGGCGTGATGCCACCTCTTTCCGCCAGGAAGCACTGCCGTCACCTTCAGGGGTGATGCCAATGCCAGCTGCAGCATGTTGCAGTTCCCGCAGGCTGAGAGTGGTTCCCCCCAGTACAGTGGGCAGCAGCGTATCACCACCCAACAGCTGGCTGAGCTCCGAAGCAGTGTACTGCGGGAAGTGGACGCGGTAGGGCGAACTGACGCCCGCCTCCCGGAACTTTTCCCAAGGAACACGAGAGATCAGTATACAGCACAAAGGCCGCCCTGACAGCTCTCGCAGACGTGCCAGTGCCCCCAGCAGACCTTGGCCGCGTAGTCTCTCAGCCTGGTCCACAACCTGAAAAGGTGCAAAAAGTTCAGCTAGCCTAACAATGTATCTTGAATTGTACAAAGTTTGTGCAGCTCAATAAAAACGCAGACAACAAAGGAACACAGAAATGACATGGACTCTGCTTTGTCTCCATCTTTATTGCGTGGCACAAAGTTTGAACAATTCAAGATGTACCGACTAGCTCGTGAGCAGATTCTTCTGGAACTATGTATACCTGGTGTGGGTTCACTATTTCAAAGATACGGCATGAAAAGGCAAAGAGAAAGAGAAGAACACATTCCTGCACCCCACATACATTCGACTTTTGCGCACACCTTTCTGTACTGTTATAATTGCCAGCCAGTCTAATGTCCACGGTGGGACAAAGGCCAGATATCTCCAAAACCCACCTTAGGCCTGCAAGTTAGAATGGAAAACTAAGAAAGTTGGTACGTACTTCAGTTTGTAGTTTTGTGCAGTGCTAAGTTAAAAATGAAGAAAACAGAAAAGGAAGTGCAATTAGGTGCGAGTCAGTGCTTGTCCTGTGCACTTCCTTCTCTTTTGTCCCCATTCTCACACATGGAAAATGACAAGATGCTTGCAATTTTTTTTAATCCTCAATACTCCATCTATATTTCCATTTGTGCCCCATTCTGTTAATCTAATACGCCATCAATTACATGTTCTACATATCACATGACTTGCCGAACCTGACTTCTTAATCTTATCCATGATATTCATCTGCAATATGATCTCTCATTCATACTAACACCTTCCTACCTTTTTTTAACCTTACATTTATTACATATCCAAAATGTACCTATGTATGGGATAATACTGAAACCACAATAAATAAAGTCAACACATCCCTACAAGGGGATACCAGCTTAGTCCATTCATGTAGCATTTGTATAATTCCTCTTTTCCATCTCTCTGTCTAAACAAATTGAATCCCCATATTGCAGTTTGAGGTGCCCTTTGATGTCCTTGAAAGCACTTTTAACAAATTTCTGCTATTTTATCTGAGTTATATGACCAGGCATTCTACAACAACATTTTCATTGCCTACACACCTATCATCTATATGCTTAAAGGTCCAGCCTTGCAGCATTTTGCTAGAGGTCTTAATCTGCCTTTAAGGTAGCATAAAGCAAGGTGCTCTGGCTAGAATTGCATGCTGTATTTTTTTTTTTTTTTTTGCACAGCAATTCATAATCTTAAGCTCCTTTTTTGCTCAATCCCTTCTTTGACAGAAGACCAAGGACTTGACTGCGAAACAGCATGCCTTATCAAGATATTCAGCAAGAGAAAGCACAGACTCACAATGTAAGCAGGGAGTGTTTCAGGCAACCCTTCTGCAAGGTGTCTCACAAAGTCGCACAAGTTGTCACAGGCATCAGTACTCCCAAACAGCTGGCTCAGTGCAGCCCCAAACAGCAGCCGGGGAGTGTAAGCCTCCAGGCCACTTACAAAGGCATGCCGCAACTGCACCAGGAGCGACACCACACCTTTACATATATCACATGACATCACTGCTCTGTGCCAACCAGGAAGCTGGCTTACAATCAATGGCAAGTCAATACTTCTAATGCAGTGTTACACTTGTCACATGTGCATATTCGCTGAACACGTTAAGCTAATTCCTGAAGACAAAAAGCCCCCTCTGCTAAACAGAGTGGCTTACTCACCCCAGCAGCAACACAATTCCATCATTTTATACCTGGCTGAAACGATCATTCAATGCAAATGGGCCCCATTAAATTGCACGAGAGCCTCGGCAAGCTCCATCACAACAGCCATTAATAACAGTTCATGCAGCCCGAGTGACATAAGTACATGGAACTGTCTATTTTGCCAGCAAAGCAGGCTGTGTGGATTGTTGCCTACACTTCACCCCCATTGGCTGGCTGCAGTCATGTTACTAAACTGCCAGCATTTTTTTTTGCAGCCCTACTATACTGCCAGCAACCAGCACAGCAGACCACGTTGAGTTTGCTGGCAGCCGGCATAGTATACCGTGTGGAAGTTTGGCGATAGAATACTATAAAAAAAAAGCAATGCTCATGGCCGTCATAGCAACTCTGATAATTTGTAGACAGACCAAACTGCTGGCATTAACGGGTCACACTTATTATGCTGGCAGCCTTAAGAGTAGACAGAGTGGAAGATAACCTGCAGAGCACTCCAAAGAAAATGAATGACAGCATTGTAACCGATGTAAATTGTAGAAAGATTTCATTATTGATGTGTATTTCTTGTGTCACAGTACATCACTATGTAGTTTTGCTATATATTGATAAAGGTCCACGCAACAGAAACATGTATTCTGACGAGGGGAGGAAGTCGGTAACTGGCAGAATGGGTTTAGAAAGGGCCTCACTTGACAACTAGTGGCTTCCGCTATCATCATCATCACCAGCCTATATTCATGTCCATTGCAGGACGAAGGCCTCTCCCTGCGATCTCCAATTACTCCCCCATCTTGCGCTAGCCGATTCGAACTTGCGCCTGCAAATTTCCTAACTTCATCACCCCACCTAGTTTCTCCGCCGTCCTCGACTTCACTTCCCTTCTCTTGGTATCCATTCTGTAACTCTAATAGTCCACCGGTTATCCAACCTACAGATTACATGGCCTGCCCAGCTCCATTTTTTCCACTTAATGTCAACTAGAATATCGGCTATCGCCGTTTGTTCTCTGATCCACACCTCTCTCTTCCTGTCTCTTAATGTTAGGCCTAACATTTTTCGTTCCATTGCTCATCGCTCTTTGTGCAGTCCTTAACTTGTGCTCGAGCTCCTTTGTTAACCTCCAAGTTTCTGCCCTATACATTAGCACCGATATAATGCAATGATTGTACTTTTCTTTTCAACGACGGTGGTAAGCTCCCAGTCAGGATTTGGTAATGCCTACCGTATGCACTCCAACCCAATTTTATTCTACTCTAAATTTCCCTCTCATGATGAGGGTCCCCTGTGAGTAATTTACCTAGACAAACTGTCATATTGATCGCTATACTGTCACATATTTCACCGGAAACTTGTGGCCTCGCAGACAGATTAGGGCAGAGGGTGAGGGGGGTGGGGGGCTGGCACAATAGGACAGAGAAATGAAATGCCGACATTTCATTTTTATCTTCAATGTTCAAGATAATGGAATTTCTTGCCTTGTTTAAGTCTGACATGAATTAATGTTGACTGTACTTTTATGCACAACAGTGGATGAATACCGCCTTCAAATGTTACTGCCAGCCAACGCTTGACCTGTGTTCTGTGCTATGATCCCCTTAAGTTAGCATAAATTGTACTTTACTATGTATCTCTAAAGAATGATCCCCACCACGAAGACAGCAATTCACATGAAAATTCGACCCAAAATGGGTTATTACACCTTATTTAGCACTCGCACACAAAAGATAAAAGACGGCACAGAAACTCCAAGACAATCCGTTCTTCACAGCTGGAATAGTGTCAGACTTTTCCTTTCGGCTGCTTCCTCAGATGTATACACGGAAAATGATACCACGATAAGCACCAGTCGCACGTAGATGACAGAGCTATATATGTCTGAATCGTCCTTGCAGATCCCACATTCCCATTTCTGCAGAGCTTGCATTGTTTACATCTTAACAGACTTGTTACTGCTGCTCAAGTATTCTCAGAAAAGAAACTCCGCACACTGTTCATGTCAACGTTTTTATTTGCTTGATAAAACTTTTTCCCAGCTGCTTAATTGCCTTGCATCGTAGCTTTTGCAGGCAGCTTTTTCAGTGATTCCACACGGTTTACGGTGCCGGTTGCCGGCAAAATAGTAGCGATGAAAGAAAAAATACTGGCAGTTTGGTAACACGACTGCAGCCAGGGCGAAGTGCCTTCACTTTCCCCGTCTGCTGTAGAGCTCTAGCTCAAGCTGTAATCACGCACAAATTCGTCACTCGTTTCTGTGCATTTCCCCACGCGATTCATCACAAAATCTGGATCGTTGCAAGTGACGGACACACTCACTCACGTTCAGTGTTTTCATGATACTGTGCACAGTGCGCGTCTTGCCGGTGGACGCGTGGCCGTAGACAAAGATGCATTGGCAGGGTCCGCCGAGCGGCTGCAATAAAACCAGCGTTAGAAACAAATTTGGAAACATTCCCGCTGCACTTACATGACCCATTGCTGTCAATATCGTCTCCACTTGCTTTTCCCGGCATGGATTTTGAGCTAGCACCGACTGCACGCTTCCGACATCCATGATCAGCTCTCCCGTTTCGTTTCTGGCGGGCGTCGACCTTGGCCATAGCCAATAGACAAAACCGCAGTCAAAAGTCTGAGCTGTAGCCACTTGTAGACGACGCTGCCTCGTCAAAAAAGGCGGCACGCGGCAACAAAGAAAAGCCTTCGTAAAGTTCAACACGAGAGATTTGTGAAAAGCTCGAGAAGCCTAAAGCTGTAACTTCAGTAATAAATTCGCCCAAGACGAATGCCAATCTTATTCACAACGATCACAGTCCTTGCCACTGGTATCAAACGATTGCACCTTGATTGCACAATTTCACCGTGTACAGTGTTTGCGTATTCGCCGTATCACTGCTATCACATGGTTCGCGACTCTTTACTGTGTTAGATAACATTTTGCTGTATCATTGGCCTCGCCCACACGTTTGCAACATAAAATCAGCCGCATATCGCCCGCTGAACGGGCCGCCTAACGTCATAGTAGTACATGTAGCAACAGCTGCATCAAGGTACTACAAGCCGCTGAGCACCGCCCCCCTTTTTTTTCTCACCAGCCGCCGCTTCGCGCTCAAATCGGCACGAGTGGAGAACAGAACAGTTAAGTGACGTAAGTACGCACTGTGGTATTATATACCAACGCCTCCTTTATAGGAGGCGTTGTATATACCTAAAAGTTTGAGTATGTTTTTTGTTGTTGTGCCCATGTGCGCATGCTCATGTGACTTCGTCGACTTCATCCGAACTCGTACGTTACCCACCTAGCTTGCTTCGAAAAGCAGGCGCGTTACTTTAAACGGAATTAAGAATGCTTGACTTAAGAATCACGAGCGTGCGCGAGCTAAACAGACGGGATTATTTTCAACCACAGGCCCACCATGCTACGCCACTCGGACGGGAAACTAAGTACTTTTGTTGCCAGCGTCGCGAAACTGAAACTATACTTGGTTGTATTTTTTTAAAAGCGACGCTTTCTTTGCCTTGCACAACATAGTTTCGCAGCCGTCGCTATCTCGCCGGATATATACATAAAGGTTATATAAGCGGTGTATGTAAGCTCCATCAAAATGGTATGTTACCACTGGATATTGACCGACAAGGCATAGTGGCAGTAGCGCACCTCTGTTCTGCGTAATCTAAAAACACTTTATCGCGACATGAAACCTCTGCGTCGGCCCATATGAATCTCTGAAGCACGCAGACCTCACAAAGAAATCTTTCATGGGCAACAGCGTATGTGCCACCGGATACTCTGGGTTATATAATACGGAATTTTAACCAACAAAGTAGTACGTGCGAGTGAGTTCACCTCTGTCCTGCATAACAAAACAATAAATCATGACATAAGAACTGTACACAGTGTGCGTGTTCGTGGGTACCTGTGAACGTTGCCGAAATATTTTATATGTGGCCTATCCCATTTTTGGGCCATTGGGCTTGTGCATCATGGGCCCATTGTTGGCCAATGGAGCGGGAATGAATGTCACTATGACGCAAGGGGTATAGAAGCCTTAAAGCCTTAAACCTGTGTGTTTTACCGCTCCTCGGCATTCTACTCTTGACAAACAACACTGCCTTTGACGTCGTGACATTGCTGTGTTGATATCTCGGTGTGCGTCAGCATCAACTGGCATTTTCATTTCACAGGGTTCATACATCTCCTTCAAAACACTTGAATTTGGAAAAACAGATTCAATGGCTCTTAAACCTCCTTGAAAACTTGGGTTGGGGGAGACTTTTGCAACATTAAAAGTTACAAACTCTGCTTAGGGGCTATGCCATGGACATTTTCTGTCGGGAAACAATCCTAGATATATGTATGTATATATATATATATATATATATATATATATATATATATATATATATATTATTTTTTTAAAGTGTTGCAAAACGATTGCAACGTGGTGTATCCACAGCTACTTAGACAGGCTTGTTTAAGTCACCGTTATCATTGTGGAGCCAGCAAAGCCAGATCAAGCGACAAAGCTGGCCTGGCAGGAAGTTTCAGGCATTTTGGCCTTGACAAGTATCTTAAGTTGGATGAAGTCGGGCACTGCTAACCATTATGCCAGAAAGCGATTGACATTACAATGGGGAAAGTCAACATAAAAAGCGACCTGAAGCTGCTTAGCTGCAAGAAATTGCAGCGAAGAAGAAGGAGCCCTGGAATTTTGAGTCAAATGTTCTTTCTCTATGAACCCTGATTTCGGCATAGCTTGAGAATGAGAAATACATAAACAAAAAAATATTGCATAACATTAAAGTTATGACCTGTGTGATGCATAAACAGTTCATGAGATTACACACTGCATAATGAAAATAAAGACATTTCTATGTAGCAATTAACCATCTAAACTCAATGCTTCGCTTCACATGGATTGCAACATGTGTGTTGGATCTGCATAATTTTCTGAATTTCTAGTGATAGAGCACTTCCTTTTTTTTTTTCTTCTTTCAGGGAGATGCATTGCTTGTGGCTCCTGTTCGCAGCTGCGCTGTGCTCCAGCGCTGCGTATGGTTTCAAGGCTGCCGTTTATGAGCATGTACAGGATGTCTCGTCTAAAGAGAGGTCACAAGCAGTCAATGCGAATTTAGCAGCCTACAAATTGGCCACTGCAAATGCATCCCGTGAGGTAAGCATGACATGGAACATTCATTTGCACCATGGGTTCACCTCAATCAGAGTGACACAGAAACTGAGCTCTCCTGTTCTTTGCCAAGTAAAACAGGGCATTTTACTGTATAGACTTGTGTAAGGGCCGCACCCCCAATTTGGCAGCCAAAAATGTGGAGAAAAAAAAAAATTCCAACGCAGAAGCAATCGCATTCGATGCCCTGTGAGCGCATTGGCGAATTTTCGCTCACTGCGTACTTTCGCGTGCCGCTACTAGATTCTGAGAGCCATGGTGTGCACAAGATCTGGGGTAAGCACAAGTTGCCGGCTGTGCAGGCACCATTTTGACCAAAAAGCGCGGCCCTTGCACGAGTCTATATGGTATTGCAACAACTATAAGTAAGATACAACCTAGGAATGTAGTGACAAGTACACTGCTGTGCAACTCGAAGAGAATTTAAGTGCACCAGCCTATTACACTGGGTCATTTCTGTGACGTCGCAGCTGAGGCATTCTTCAGTTTCAGTGTCTCTTGGGAACTATGCTTTGGAATTGGGAAGCGCAGAGGGTGGCATGTGCAGCACGGTTTTGTGGACAGAGCTAGCACTGAATTCGTAGGTTGTCACCAAGAGTGCCCTCTGGCCATTGATTAATGCCAAAACTGTCAATATATAATGCGAATTTATTGCGTTGTTCTCAACATTAAACCATCATATATCTCGTAAAGTGGCAACATTATTTACACATAACATGCTAACAGGATGATTTAAAACACCTCCAGGCACAACTGAAAATTCTATCAATCAGCGTCCAAGGTACAAATGACCTAATCGGATCTCTGCGGTGCATCACGATCCACAGAGCACGAAGTGGAACTCGGCTTCTTAGCTCCATCAGGTGCAGAACTATGAGTGGTACTCTGCTGTCCAGCTTCTTGGCCAATACTGCTTGAGGCAGCAGCTGTTGCACCGACTGCTGTCACGCTTCCTGTTGTGCCACTCACTTGTTCAGGGGCACTGCTTGAGGATCCTCTCACTTCTTGATGCACGTCTGTACTTTGTGCATGGTAGACCGACACAGCAGTGTGCGCTGAAGCAGAAGTTCCTGATTCATGGACCGGTGTAACAGTGCTGGATTTTTTAGGGCTATCAACATCTGAAGGTGCGGGAACTAAGCTTGGTTTTTTAGGGCTATCAACATCTGAAGGTGTGGGAACTAAGCTTGGCTCTTTTTTATGTTCCACTCCAGCACACTGAATCACAGCATACTCTCCTGTGACCATCCAGTCTGGTGACCTTTGGGCCACTTCACTAAGAATCACTGGATCGATGCCTGCTAGGGTGTCTGCCTTCAGGGTGCGCAAGGCACATATGAATGATGGCTCAAAGCCCCGCAGTGCTTGCTTGAAGGGAACCGTGGGGTGCCAGCTGAGGTCACCGACAAGTTTTCTGTAGTTGAGATCGCCTTTAAAGAGTATTAAATCTGCTGACTGTAAAATCTTGTAAAGGTCAGGCCGTCTTGTTGCCATCTCAGCATAGTCAAATGATTGTGTCCAAAAGACGTCGTCCATTACATACCACACTCCATCCTTGATTCGACGTTGACACCGTTCACTAAGAGCCTGTGTAGCGATGTGATCACTGTCTTCCAACTCGCGCAATGTCCAGAACAGGTCCCGCCGCATGACATCCGACACGTACCAAGGGATGGCCTTAGCGTGGATTGTCACAGTGGATACATATCCAGTCTCGTGAAGGAAGTCAAGGAGAGCCAAGTCAGTGGCTAGCTCATAGCCTGAATTGTCCAACACACAATGCAGTTTGATGGACTCGCCGTCGAAGTTTCGTTCCCGGAGCCTGCAGAGGTGCTGCAACAGCTTGTCAGCATGGTTAGAGATGATGTACGGTCGCAATCTCTCTGTCTGCTGCAGTGAACCTGCTTGGCTTGAACTGTCTGCACCACAGGACAGCGAGAGGTCACATCGGTTGCCCCAAAGTGAGACTTCAATCAGCCTGCAGGATGTAATGAGAAAGTGTCAGCTATGATAACAAAAGTAACATCTCTGAGTAGGTCATCTCAGCGTGTTCATTTAAATGCATTTAACATGTATTATAAATCTTGGCAAAAGTGCGGAAGAGCTTGGAAGACATCCGCAACGTGCTGCTGCTTTTTCGCAGCTGTTTTGTTGTGGTTGCTATCAGTATCAACCTTCCATTAATTAACACGCTATAGTTTTCTTTTGTCATGACTTATTTTTTGAGATTCAGTTTGTCACAGCAAGCAGCAGTACCCACCAGAATGATTACCTTGGAACACCACTTTTTTACATCATGTTGGGTGGGAAAAGAGAGCTACCAACCCACCTGTATGTGGTTTGCCAGAGGGTTTCCATGGTAGCATCTCGAGGCATGTTCCAGCGCAAAAAGTCGCACAGGGCCCGCACTGCATTAAAAGAGCCATAAAGGGCATCCCGCTTGAGCTTGCTGAAGGGGTCGTAGTCTCTCAGCTTGATAGTGAGCTGGAATGACTCAAAAATACGCCGATAAAAGTAGGTCTCGATGTAGAGCCAGGGGGCCTCGTACCAGCGGGGTTCGCAACCGTGTTTTGTTGTGTACTCGTCCAGCACACTGTTCCAAACGTCTGCATCTTCGAAGTCGTCCTCTATGCGTATCATGGTCTTGTTGGTAACCATCTCGTTGCGCAGCTTGGCGAGGCGCCCGACGACAAGTTTGGTCTCCTCGCGTGCCTCGAGACCCAGCACTCGCTCAATATCCATGCGGTCCCTGAAAACGGTGTCAATGACTTTTGTCAAGATGACTGGCAGCCTGTCGCGCACTGTCTTGTAGGCAAAGCTGTTGGTCTCCTTTGCGGTAAGGGGCAGGGGCGCCGCCTTTTTGCATTCTGCGTCTGCTGCACGACGCTTAGGTGATGTTGACAGTGACCGCTTCCACCATGGCATTCTTGCTGGCTGTTCCTCCTCCTCCTTTTGTGTCACGTTGCTCGGTGCCTCCTCGAATGGCTCTTCACTCGGAGGCTCGCCGGCAGACGACGACTTATGCGTGTCGGGCAGCTTTGGGGTATCCGACGATGCGGACGCGGGGTGCTTGCTTGGCGTCTCGGGCTTGGAGGAAACCGCCTTCTTTTCACTGACGGCCGCCTTCTTTTCACTGACGGATCTCTCGTATTCAGAGCTCAGGGTGTCTTCGCTGGGTGTCGAGGAGAACGGACCCCTATCGGTATCGCTCCGTTGTTCTCGCAACACCAATTCTCGCGGCGTAGTCCTTCCGGAAGCACTGTGCCACGCGGGTACCACGGCACTGTTCGACTCCGGCCGCTCCTGTAGCTCCGCGCAGGCAGCTCCTGTCGGCATCTTCTTCGGCGTCGCCGAGCTCGATGGTTTCTCTGGAGAGTGCCGCTCTGCTGGTTGGCTGCGCGGGGCCGCGGTCGGTTTTTCCGGTTCACCGGCAGATCGTTGAGACGTTGGCGTCGCACCTTCGGATGTGCGGTGGTGCTCTTTTTGACTGTGTTCGGTCGCATTCGACGCCGCCGACGACTTTGATGGAGTGTGATCTTGCCGGCGCTTCTCGCGCGGTGCCGGTTCTGGTTTTTCTACGGAGCGTGGAGGCGTAGATTTCTCTGCAACGCTGCCAGACCCGCCGCCGCCTGCAGACGATGTGGACGCGGACTGCTTGCGTTCGGCGACTGCTGTGTCGACCGCCGCCGGTAGAATTTGTTTCGAATGCGACACGCTGTCGACGGCTTGTGTCAGCGATGATTTTGTGATTTCTGACACACTTTTCGAATGTTGCGGATTAACGGCGGCGCTTCCGTGGCTTTCCTGATTTTCCTTTGATGTATCGGTGATTTTCGACTGCCGCGATTTGGGTGTAGGAGTGGCCATCGCTGTAGCAGCCCCCTCGCAGTATGCTGTGCCTGTTTACGAAAATGGGCAAGCGATGGCGCTGGCTGCGGCAATGACGATGGAGCTTGCGATTTCAAAAAGAGGCACGAGTTTTCGGGAGTTGTGAGATGGCAAGATTGGACCGTGCTAATTATTTGTTTGTTTATTTTAGGAGCTTTTCCTGCTGCGACCTTGTAATATTGTTGAATAACTTATATTTTATTTATTAAGCTTAGCGCGCTGACGCTTGTTGTACTGCGACTTCGAGGTCGCGGATTCGATTCCCAGACGCTGCGGCCGTGTTTCGAGGTGAGCGATCTGCAAAAGTACAGATTTCTCAATGCACCTTTGAAAATGCTTACGTGGCCGAAAGTGAGCGGATCACAGTGGCGTTTCGTACTGCCGGTATCACCTTTTGAAGTTGCTAAGTAGTGTCCGAAGGTTTTTTTTTTTTTTTTTTCCCGCCTTTTTTCTTTCTTCTCTCCTTGGCTGACAAGATTGCAAATCACCAGATACGTAATGCCCTTAAAAACATACATACCCCCCTCCTCTGTATTTCACAGGTAACCTAGGGGGCAGTACGCCAACACTTATTCAAACCAAAAAATTCAAGAAATTATTAGATTTTAATTTGTTGAAGCATCTTTATAGAGCTCCAAAAATTACTCATTTTTGTGTTTATTACTGGGTAGAATTACTGATTAGTTTAATAAAGCAGAAATAAAGTACACGACTGCTGCTGCAGATAAGACTATGACGCGGCACTGAGCATTTCGGAGAAAAGATAGCACCTATCTGAAGTGTCCATGTGCCCGACCTCTCTACTTTCTTTGTTATATACTTTATCAGCTGCACCCTTCACTCATTGTCGTGCAAAAACTGTGCACTAGTGTGGAATGTAGAATTCATGTCACTTAATCAGCAGAACATATGCATTGCAGCTGTATACCCAGGGCCATATTAAGTCCAAAAAGTTAGTGACAGTGCAAAATGGTCAGTGTAAGATTAGAGTGCTTGTTTACTGCATCAGTAAGCGCCTAATTTGAGCAGTCGGTCAATCTGTCAATGTTATACACATTGCTTTGGCTTTGTCACAAGCCTTGTAGCCTCTACAAATGTGCAATATTGGACAGCTGACTTTGGTAGAATCATTTAAAACAGAAAAACTTATTTCTGTTTGGCGAAGCCATGGTTCATTGTGCTTACAAAATATATATTATTTGAAATGGTTTGTCTTATCTGGTGTTATGCTTTCACCTGAACAGAAGCACAGTAAATCTTGTGTGTGATCGTCCTTGTGTGTTTTTTTCTTTCATTCTTTTTAACCCTTTCAGACACCAATTAATTTTGTTTATTGAGAACTTGCTTTCACTGCATTTCTTTCATCTTCAGAATCAGAAAAAGCGTACAGCTGTAGAATAGATTTTACATTCTTTAGTGAGTTTTATCAAGATTACAGAATGTGGATTTCATGTGAAAACTCGCGACTGGATAATCGGATATATTTCTTGTCTAGCAGGCTTGAAAAGCACCTATTGAGCCACTTGCAGGTTAAGCCTGGTGAAAAACATTGTGAAAAACAATGAAAGAAGTTAACCTGGTACTTACAACAAAATACTGACACCCAGCTAAAGCACCCAACCGTCTACCTTCCCATTCGTATTACTGAAGCATTTTGGACATGTTATTCAAACTTGCAGCACAATCCCAATCAGAAGTGTTTCAAGATTTATGCAACACATTATCATTACTTCCATCAATGCTTTTGCTGTTGATGCACTATCTTGGCATACAGAGTTGTGTACACAGTGCCTGAAATGGTTAATACAGTTAATGGGACGCTAATACCTATGCTACACGGGCACAGAAATGACATTAACTTGCTGATGCCTTAAATTTTAATACCGTTTGTGTGTTGTTAACGGACAAACCTAATGTAATTTGTCATTTAGTGCATTTGCCTGAACTCGTTCAACTGAGAAATGTGTACTCTCGACTCCCAAGCTTGTTCAGTGCAATCAAGTATCTGAAACAACATCATGTAAAAAATAACTTCTACATAACTTTCAACTGCAACACTTTTGTAAGTTTTCTCTGTGAACTTCCTCATGTTGGCTTTGCAACGCGTCTTCGATGGGACATACGCCATTTTGCTTCTGGGCTTTGGATTTAACATAAAATGGCCAAACTTGCTGTGGTAAGTTGCAGCCATTATAACATTTTAATAGACAGCAACAAACTTGAGCTAACGACACGATAGTGTGTTTATTTTTACATGTCGCTATTCATAAAGGCATATTAAACTAGGAAAACGCATATTTACTTTTTATTTACTACCCTAAAGTTTCTCCTTTCAAGAGAAGCTGTCATCGACATCATTGTGTCAACCGTAAGCAATTTTGGATGTGTGGCAGCTCCACCACAAAGAAATGTAATTAGGGAACTTACAGCATTAACGATTGAATGCAATTCATATGCCCATGCGGCAGAGGTATTTTGTGTGACTAGTTGGTGTGTTTTAACACTCTCCCCAAAGCAAAAATATGCTATTTTGAGGCACTCATTTCCATATCCCATGATCTCTGGCATGTGCAAAAGGGTAACAAGTACTATGAGCAAATCTCTGCAAGGAAAAACACATGCAAGCACTTGTGAAACTGTGTGCTTTTTTTGTTTTGATAATGTTATGACAGAACAAACTGATGAACACATGTTAGCGCTGAAACAGGGCAGCAAACAGCGGCAATGGCAGCAAAATGATGAAGCACTGAGGTGTGTAATTAACACGAAAGGAACACATTGTGCTGTGTGTTTGCATTATTCATCTTTCTCAGCTATTCATGTCTCTCAGTGTTTCGTCGTTATCACGCTAAATAACATGAGTTTCTGGAAGAGCACCTTTTTTTTTATGAATTTGCTGTCACATTATGTTAAACAAATATTGTAGGGAACAGGTCTTAGCAATGCATATTTCAATGTGCCTATTTCGTACACTAGTGTCCACTCAATATTTTATAAAATCTTTTGTTTTCTATGTACTCACAGCAACTGTAAAGGAATTGAATTACTGTAAAGGAATTGTTGTTGTGGAACCTAACAAAGCAAAAACTGTAGTAACACGCTGTTATAGTGTTCACTTTATCTGTTACAGACATGTTTGTAGTCATGTTGGAGACATGTTGTAGACACCTTTGTAGTAGTACTACTTTAGCCATAGGAGGAGCCTTCAGTACAGTAAATGAAATTTCTTCTTCTTTCTCACAGTCTAGCTATAATGTCTGAGTGTAAATTGATTGCATTTGTTTTTCTTTGTTTTTTTTTTTTTTTTTTTTTTTTTTGTCCTGTTCAGCTATTTTTACCAGTCTTTGTGTGCATTCAGAGGCATATGCAGTCCAATTCACTTATGAAAATACGCTCACAATTCAGGGGCATCGAAGAGGTTTCGGAGCGGTTTTGAGGGTACAGCACTCTCCACCAATTTATAAGGATATTTATGGGACGGCACTTGAAGCAGCACAAGGGCGACAGTCCAAAAAGCACAGCACAGACTCTCGGCACGAGCGGCGCTCGAGAGCCGAAGAAAACGACCCACTAGAAGGTACTGGAGAAGGAGACCCACTTCAAGGCGCTAGAGCGGACAACCCACTTCAGAGTTCCAACGCTTCGCTACAGTCAGCTTTGTTTACTTAACGCAAAGCTTGCTGACTCTTTTCTCTAAAGCATCTTAAGTCCTCCACATAGCATATTGACAAGTCTTTTGAAAAAGCAAAGCTCCATAAAGACTCAATAATATGTACGGCCTCCTGCGAAAAGACCGCCTGGGCATGCTGCACTGCTATGTGGTTGTCAGAGTTGTCACTGTTGGGGCTCGTGCTTTCACTGGCATTCTGTGCAGCTTTTTTACCATAGAAACTAGCTCATAGCAGCCACATCCATTCTTATAACTGATAACGTGGCCTGGGAGCATTCTAGAAAGCGGGTTGCTTTCTAAAGCCGACAGTGCCGTGGCTTTCCTTTTTTATAATATCCAATCACGCACAGTGCATCCTCACTTTTTGCATATGACATGAGTACTTCTCGCAATGGGAAGATGAAACTGGAAAAGGGATGCTGAAAATGTTTTACTTTCTCTTGACTTTGTGCAGAAAGCGGACATTATTGTTTTTCCGGAAGATGGCATCCTTTATCGATTCAAAGACCGTGAAGAAGTGGGCAAGTGGGCGGAGGACATTCCAGAGGCTGGCGTAGTGCCCTGCGGGTCTGAGAACACACCACTTTTGTCTAACCTCAGCTGCCTGGCAAAAGACCATAAAATATACCTGGTGGCCAACATCGTCGATAAAAAGCCTTGCAATGAGAGTGAACACGGCTGTCCTCGCGACAAGGTCAAGTATTTCAACACTAACGTGGCCTTTGACCGCAACGGAACACTTGTCTC
Source organism: Dermacentor silvarum (assembly GCF_013339745.2). Taxonomy (NCBI): domain Eukaryota; kingdom Metazoa; phylum Arthropoda; class Arachnida; order Ixodida; family Ixodidae; genus Dermacentor; species Dermacentor silvarum. Next base: position 162,973,796 of record NC_051155.1, on the reverse strand, counting down.
CAGGTTAGTTGGTGCCACCTTGAGCGAGGATTGGTGCATGCGCTTGAAGGTGTTCCCTTATGGGCCTCTTTCACCAGAACACCAAATTCTATGTGTTTCAAACTATGCATTGTGCCATTTGCAAAGCATTACCATACCACTGTTACTAGCTGGCCTAGACAAAAAAGTTGGCAGTCACTTTAGCTTATGCTGAAGAGGATGAAGGCAAAAGCCTGCGTGCTCATGAGACATTAATTAAATTACTTGACATTCGTAGTCGAATGTGTTGTTGCTTCCTATTACTTGTTTTCTCCCATCAAAGGTTGTGGGTTTGAGTGCCTTAATTAACTGTACCTTAATTAGCCCTAATTAACACCAAAGGTTGTGGGTTCAACACCTCTTAAAGGGCATGGGTTCGAGTGCCTTAATTAGCTTTGCCTTAATTAGTACCAGAGGTTGTGGGTTCTACTCCCACTAATCGTGATGGGTTCAACCATCAATGGTGGCACCATCAATTTTGGTTCCATTGAATTTTGTTGCTATAACGCCGGGCAGTCAATTTTGAGATAATGTTGGACAACAGATTTTTCAACCCATGAGCCACATAAGGCTTTTGCCTTAAAAAAAAGTGTGTCGGGGTGGGGTACATTGCCTGAACTTAAGCACAAGTTGATATGGTAGCAGCAGAATGCAGTAAGCACTGAGCTGCCAGCACAGGGCTGTGTGTAGCTGTTAAATAATGTACTCCACTTGCCTTCTTTCTTTGCTTCCTTGTGTGTCAACGCAAGACACAACTGATGGAGCATGATGGCATAGTAGCAGAAGCCATCAACAGATGGCACCACTGGTGCAGCTGAAGAAGAAAGAGGTTTGAAACTCTGTGCATTGCACCTAGGTTCTAAAACAAGGCAGTGACTGCTAATGTTTGTCGGGCGTGATCTCGAAAGAATGCAATGCCGCATATTTTTGCTGCTGCCAGTTGCTGTGGAGCGCCCATAGCGTCAGTTTTTTCCTACTCTTTTTCATATAACAAACCGTGCAAACAAGCAATGAAACGGAGAATAATAATTAGTGTAACTCCAAGGGACAAAAAGACTGCAGTGTGGATGAGAGATCAGTGCAGGTTGATCATCATATTTACTGGTCCAAATTACAAAAAAAAAAAACAGCTTGAGTTAGGCAAGGTATGCAATACATGAAGTGGTGGTCTGATAGAGTGACAGAATGGGCGCGAAGGGCAGGGAGTTGCAGCTGAGGATGGTAGAGCTTTAGAGGGAGAGCTAGGGTTAGGTAGTTTGCAGGCATAGGACAGGCTTTTCTGGTGCAGGACAGGGGCACTAGTAGGTATCTAGGACAGTTCATTGTCATCACCCAGGGGAACAAGTGTATTGCCCTCTTCCCTGCACCTGGTGTAAGCACGTGCAGCAGTGTTATGCTGATGGTGAAAAGTGGAGGGAAAAAAGGGTGTCTCCTGCCTGGTGTGAATGAGTGCTGGAATGGCCTTTCTCAGATGTGGGGCACCCGTTCAAACTTGCCAACTGTACAGAAGGATTATTCAAATATAGCACTAACTGGATTCCACCTTAGTAATATGCGATAAATTGACGAGTTACGATTGAATATTGTTACTATTCACTCGATTCACAAATATTTATTTGGAGCTCAGTGTTTTACGTTTCACAGTCCCGAGTTTTTCTAGGGAAGAAACTAAGGGGGACTGTATTGTCAATGATGGAAAGTAATTTATATGAAAAGAGGGAGAGGAGCACTGGTCAAAGGAAAAACTTAAAGGGGGACTCGGCCCTCGAAAGTAAGCTTTTGTACCACTAATTTGATTTTAATAAAAAAAATGGAGGATGTGTTCAGGACAATATCATAAGGCCAGGTGCCAAATTATGTTATTCTAGAAGAATTTTTAAAATAGTTACTAATTTTCAAATGTTGAAGTGACTATGGTTAGTGGCAAAAACTATCATGCTAAAATGACAAAAACGTTTGGAATTGTTATGCATAATATATCATTAGAAAGGCCCAAACTATACCACTGTGCAGGTGTTTTGTTCAATTTCCGCAGTATTTATTGAAAAAAGAATTGCATAATTGGCTCCACCAGGAATTTAACTTCCGCCTTGTGGCCAAAATTTCAATTTTCATATAAAAAAAAATTGAAGGATCTGAAAATCTGAGTCCACAGTTGCACTCTGCATAAAATTCTACCCCAGCCCTATGGTTCCAAAAGTTCTCAAGTGTGTCATCTTATTCAAATTGCATCTATCGTAACTAAAATTCTCCTACAGCATACTTTGGGCCTTCTTCAATTCAGCTTTGGTCTGTGGCAATAGCTGCAAGCTTTCTTTCTTTTTTTTCTGAGCTACTTTTGAGCTGTCAAGTGCCATGGATTTTGCCCGTGACAAGCACTGCCTGTAAAAAATTGCAAAGCAATCAACATAACCCCACCATAGGAAAGCCTAACAAGGTCTCAAAAAGCGGAGCGTCATTCAAGCAAAATGAGCGCTAAGAGAAATGGCACGAAATGGGCCTTGAGCAAAGTGACGTGAAAATGTTGTGGCAGCTATAAAAAGAAAAGTAAAAGGACCATCGCTGCCTTCTTTTCACATTGTGCATCATTCTTATCACTGCGAGCATCAGTCAATGCATATTATTCCTCCTCGCCCCCTGCAGGTGCGCACGAGTGTATCACGGCGAGTACGCGATACGCAGCGTGTACGATACGGCGAGTACGCGGCGAGTGCGCAGGATCACCGGCTTGTGATAAAATGCTATTTTGAGGATTTCTACTGTACTGATGAGGGGAAAAAAGTTTTTGGCATATTCTTAGTTGATAAAGGATCCTGGAACTGCTATAATCTGGAAACGTGTTTCTTGGACGAAAATCTCAATTATTTGCCCCGTGTCCCCCTTTAAGTCTGTTACATTTGTGGGGTCTCAAGTGTACTCTTGGCAACAAAGAAAACGACAAGACATTTGTGCAAGCACAAAAGGACGTTTATTGCTCCTTTCATACAACAATGCCAGCTAGCCTAAATACATACAAGTAATAGTTATTCGATGAAACAGTCTGAGGAATTCCTCGAGGACGTTCGCAATGTTATGGAGCAAATATTTGCCCACGCCCGACATTGGTGCCCGATTCATTTGCGCCGTCTGGCGAACGGAAGCGTGCCTGAGCGATCGTGCTGACTCATGCCAGTGCCGCACTCTGAAGCCCAACCGGAAGCCTTCCACGGAACACGCCTGTGGAGTGTTCTGACGAGCGCGCAGTCAGTCCGCAGCCGAAGAGAAGGAAGCACATTTCTCTTGCACCCAAGTTATCTACGCCATCAGATGGTACTAGCATGGCAACACTGGTGCCATCTCTCGTTGTAGGTGCATAACTACAACACTGAATACCCCAGTGGCACTTGTGTCATACAAGGAAGCTGAACTTAAGAAAATGTGACGACCATGAGTGGAAGACAAGCCATACGGGGAGGATGAGAGTCGAGCATCCCCACACATTGCAGCCGAAATTAAGGGAAGAACTGGACTCGCAAAAGGGTACACAATGCATAGAACAGATTAAATTAGTGGCGTACTAGAGTAGAGGAATAAATATTAAAGAAAGGCAAACATAGTTCATTGTGTCGGAGAATTAGGTGAAGAATTTGGACGTTCAGTAAGGGTGCAGTTACTGCACAAAAGGTTTAATTCCAGAGTATTGGAGAGGACCTTCATTGCGCCAGTGGACTGATTAAGCAGGATAGTGCCGAGACTAGTCATTGCATTCTGTTACAGTTGTAATCATTAAAGTAATTTTTTTTGGGGGGGGGGTCTGGTGGGGGGTCTGGTGTTTCTTGGCCTGAAAAAGCATGATCACTTTGGTCCTTTGCATCTGAAAGGCTGCTGTCTTTTGTTTTTTTGTGAACTGAATGCACTATTAGTGTAATCTTGCACACACTACTGTTGGAGACTTTCTGCATAAGTTGTCAAATCTTGTCTGCCACCAGGTACCATAAAAACCACTTGTTTGTGGAGCCCTTGATGAACCCTGCTGACCCATACGAATTTGCCGTCTTTGACACGGACTTCGGTGCCCGGGTGGGCCTTTTCATCTGTTTTGACGTCCTCTTTGCTGAGTCATCTCTGCTTGTTGAGAAACATAATGTCACCTTGGGCGTCATGAGCAGCTGGTGGTTCGACGAGCTTCCTGCCTGGTATTCAGTTGCAGTGCAGCAAGCCTGGTCCATCCACAATGGGATTCCCCTGCTGGCATCGGGAATCCAGCGATTGGATATGTAAGTGCATAGCTGCCAACTTTTACGATTTTATTGTAAAATGCCCGGATTTTTTAGATTATTTACGATCATCGTATAGGAGCTGATGGTTTTAAGATTTTTTATTTGTGTACAGCTTCGAGCAGAATTTACTTCAAAATTCAAAAACAGTCGCCGACCGATTTCTAGAACCTCATTTTTTGGACCCGCACTATTACTCAGACGCGTACCCACAGCAGCGCCACCCACTCCACTCACTGAGCTTGTGTAATAACGGGAACCATAATTTTGGCTGGTTTTACTAGAATGAACTTCACCAATATTTCCTCCTGTGATGCAGATAATTCTAGCAGCGAATATAGAGTAGCATGCCTATTTGCAGTGTTCCTACAGAACAACTGCTGTGAATATCTTTGGTAACCGATCCACATATTGAAGGCTAAAGCAACATTTAGTACTCATAACCAAAATTTTGTATTTTGGGGTTTTGACTGTAGTATTTTTCAAACCTTGATGTTGGCAGGTATGTAAGTGGTTGTGCTTGTTCTAGCATTTCTGATCAGCCACAGCAGCCTTTGAGATGGGCAACTTTGCACAATGGCGATTGCTTCATTTGTGTTATTGTATTGTAGCATAATATAAGCCAGAGGGAATGGTCATCTCTGTTTAAGATGGTGACTACAGACTGACTGTTGTGGTGTTAGCTGCTATCAGTATTATAGTCAGTGCCTGTTGCATATAACATGTGGGATGTAGCGCGCAGTATTCGGTCTATTGGTCTTTGCTGCTCATTTATTAAAGCAAAGCTTTCTTTGCCTTGTCCCCCCACTTTGTGGGTGCTGGCTGCTGTATTGCAGAATTCCTGGACATCAGTGCAGTCTCAAATGTACCAAAATAAACAAAAGGGGCTGCTTCAACCTAAATAAAAAAAAAGTAAACACAGTAATCAACAAAACTAACGAGAACCACCCGACACTTAACCAACCCCGCCCAGAGTGCCAGCCAAGGAGAGATAAATCCCACACGTCCAGCTCACTCGAACAACTTGTGAAGGAGCAATCGTTCACGGAGGCAGCCTAAGGGCTGCTAAACCGAGGTTCTTCCACCATGATCCTGGCGAACAACGTAGCCGTGCGTGCCCTTTTCCACTTCTTCTTTCATACCTTCCGTTATTTTCAATCGGACACTAATATTTTCTAACTTCTTTTTCCTTATCTCTTCCACAGCCTCCTCATGCTTTCTTCTTTTTTCTTCGTCCTGTTTCTTTCTTAGCTCATGACACACCGTCGAAATGAGCTATGTATGAGGCATGTACTGCAGCGGGCATCTAGTACTGCAACACTAGGCACCATCTAGTGGCGCCTCCGCGAAGCCCGCACGTGGCCTTCGAAATGCATGGCGCACCAGTGCATGCCAACACTGAGAAACGCGTTAGGTGGCAACCGGGTTCCTCTCCGCTTCTCCAAGCCTGCTAAAGCGTCGGATTGCTGTTCTTGAGGAACCGTTGTGATGTGGGGTCGATTCCGCTCAGCATCGGAGACAGTTGAGGCACATTCCCAGTGGTACATACCTAGTTACCCAAGTTGGAATCAAAGAGGTTCAATGAAGACCAGCTCAAAGAAGACCAGCACAGAAATGCACACTGAAGGTGGATGAGATAGAGGCTCGGAAGAATTGTCCAGTGGAACAGCAGTGTCTTTGACAGGCAGATACGTGTGATTTAAAATGCGAGCACATGCTGGCTTGTAAACTCAAAGTGGAGCTGTGTCGAGTGGTGGCAATGAGCACCGCGAAATGTAGTTAACATTTCACCAGGGAACACAAAGTGGAGCAGCATTGCTGTGCGGTGAGGGATGCCATGGAATGTGAGTGCACACTTGCTTGTGAACACAAAGGCAGGCAGCATCAATATGCAGTGTTGAGACTGCAAAGAAAGGTGAAGCGTTTTTCAGTAAAAACATGTCAAACTTTGCCCTGTACTCTGTATGTGCAGACGGTCACTAAACAAGAATGCCGTCTCTCGTAAACAACAAAGAACGCCTAGCTTAAGATAATTTCCACAGCACGTGGGATGCACGTAATTTTTTAGCAAAGTGTTTTACAAAGTGTCATGCATGAATTAATATGCAGGGGCTCCCTGGGAAGCGGCATATATGCTGGACTCCGTGGCCCGCTCAACTACACCTACAGTCCAGATGGGATGAGCAAGTTGCTGTTGGCTGACCTATCGAACACCACATCACTGGATCCCAGGTGACATACATAGTATACACATGCTCATCTTTGTTTATGCACACTTATTGCTGAAAAACTGAACATAGATGCCAAAGGCAAACACGCAGTCAAACTAGACTGGTAGACTAGTATTCCTTCGCAATTCTCTCGATGTCTTGTGGGGATGAGCTATTACTAGATAAAATAGCATTTATTAAGGCTTGGCTTCCCACCTTCAGCTCCTCTCGTACCCTTAGAAATGGCACCAGTGATGTTACTGCATAAAATCGCAGACTTTAGGATCCTATTCAAGTCCTGTTTCCACAGTCAAAGCCTGTGACAAATTTCAAAATAAAGATTTTTGAGCATGAAATGCTTGCAGGTGGCATTTTACGAAAGTTTTGGCCAAGCTCTTGCAGAGCTACGCCCGGTCTCATGAGACCGCAAGTAGAACCTCTGGTCACATCCAAGTTCGATGAGCTCTTCTGTCGAGACTTATCAAATAGCAAGAAAAAAGAAAGTAAGGCCACGAAACATTTCACACCAGTGCAGCTAGTGCGCACTAGCCGACATCAGCCCCCCACCCCCCCAACCCCCACACGCACGTACACACATACTTTTGAAAGCAGGCCACATAAGTATGCTTTTTTTTTTCGTATTATGTGCTAAGGAGCAAAGATTTTATTTCCGAGCTTGCCTGTAGCACACGATGCACGGGACGTGCAGTGCACACCTGTAATGTGGAGGAGGCTGCCGCTACGCAGTTCCTGCCAAAACAAGCTTTGACTTGCCCGCTTGCATATCATTTAGAGTTTCTTGGCGCCGTCTAATCACTTTTGAAAACACTAGAGAAACATTGGTATCTTTAACTTAAGTATTATAATTGAATGGTCCTAATGGATTCACTATGTGTGATTGATAATCAGATCAATTAATTGTAAAAGTAACTCACTGACGCATTTTTCAGCCACTTTCCTTAAATGCAATGGTAGTCTGCAATGGTAGTCCGTAGTCCACAAGACGGAGAGGGCTTGCCCTCTCACTTGAGAACTACTGGTATGCCAGTGATCATGAAGATGAATAAGCAATGACAATTGTCTGGTAAAAAAGTACCAGTTCCTTTTGAGAGGCGTTTACCAGTGCATTATCGACCTTCCACTGACTATGCTTAATGTGCAGCACAGTTTGCGATTCTTTTTGCTTTTGAATGTAACATAACTGCTTTTCGATATCTCCACTAATTAGCTACCTGTTCTTGAAATCCGTGGTATTGTCTTAAGCTGCATTGGGTAGCTTAAGGTGCAGCCACCTATACATCTTTTACTTGCGCATCATCCTTATGGTGTACCGAAACTGGTGCTGTCAGTGAAAGTGACCTGAAACTGGTGCTGTCAGTGAAAGTGACCTGTTTGTTGTTTTGGCTAGCGCATAGTCTGGCATTCTAACTTGGCTCAACATTAACCCTTCATGTCTGCGTTGATGTGCATCATACAAAACTGGAAACAAAAAGAATTAGAGCTGTGCTTTTATTGCCCCACTAGTAAAAGGGTGGGGGTTGAATGTTAATGAAGATTTGTAATTCAGTGGAAGTTTTTGAAGCATTCATTCAGCAGGTGATTGTATTTTCACCTTCTTGCAAATGAGCAGTGTATAAGCACCATTTTCCAAAGACAGCAGTGTTTGTGACAAAGAAGAGTGCCTTGGCGCAGGTACCCTGGTGATGTGCTCCATCCGAAGAAGCGCGTCTTGAAGTATGCAGATGTTAGCGACCATGCTGCGCAGGAGATAACGCAACCCAGTGGCGATAGTCGCGTCTGCCATGGAGACTTCTGCTGCTCACTCTCATACGAGACGGAAGAACTGCGTGACAAGTTTGTGCTGCTCGCCAGGAACGGCCAGCAGAATATTGCCAATTACATGGAGTTGGGCATGCAGGTGAGGTATTGCCCTGCTGAGCTGCTTGTCGTGCTTGCTCATGAGCTATGTTGTTTTGCTGTCAAATGTGAAGTTGCGGGTTTGATTTAGAGCCATGGCAGCGTTGTAGAGATTTGTGATACCCATCACCCTATTTGCTAAAGTGCTAAAACTCAAGTTCAGGGAAACAAACATTGTTGTTTCTATTCGCGCGGTGCAACAGGTCACGCCTTTTACAGGGGCAGAAAGCCAAGTACTATAATAGATCCGTTAGTGATTTTGCACTCAGAAGGAAAAGAGCGATGTAGCATAAATAAGCCACAGTTGTGTAGCCCTCTGGCAAGGATTCCTTTGTTTGTAATCCTTGCCTTTATTCTAGTGTGCTAGCAGAAATGTTTGGTGAAAATGGTGGCGCATGCTGTGTGAAAACAGTTTTAGTCTATAGATGTTTGCACCTCAGTCAATAAATAGTAAAATCTCATTACTTTGAAAAATCGTACAATTCATACTGACTGTATGGTCCTAGCAAAATCGGGAAGGCAGTATTCTCGGTAGTTTCTCCTAGTCAAGGAAATTCAACTTTGGTGCTCTTGAAAAGGCCAGTGTGCCTTAACAGAAGAAAGTACTATTATTATATTCTCACTTAGCCCAAGCGCTGGTCGATATATCTGTGACACCCAAAATCTGAATGTGTGGACTGGCATTGTGACTGCACTGCTCTTGAACAGTAACACCAAGCAGCAGGATGTTGGTACGGGGTGTTGGGTAATTTTCATTTGGCAGCTGCGTGACAAATAAATCATTGAGTTTTTTTTTTTTTTTTGCCTGCTTTCATGATGACTCTGAAGACCCATTTTCTATTTTAGCATCACGAACCCAAACGAACTGTGTCGGTGCACTTTGTGCTACCCAACGAATGAGGCTGTTTGTAGTCATGCAGGCTTGTTGGTGTTTTGAATTTTCAATCGAAGGTCATTATTAATGGACTGCTCTGAATCAACTGAACATCTCTGCATATTGCGAGAACAACCGTTTTGACTAAATACAATGTGACCACAAATATGAAGTTGGTATTTGGGGGTACCCCCATAACAAGGTGTGAAAAAAGATCATTCGCAGATGTATGCCAATCTGAGCAAATGACACATCAAAGACAGCAAGCCTGTATATAAGAGAGTTATAACACTCTCCATTGGAAGTACTAGGGTTCTGTTTGCTGGCTGTTCTTTGTGATGACTGATCACCGACGTCACTTGCTTGTTCTCACCAACGCCCTGGTCACACGGCCGCTTCGGGTTTCCCACACACAGGGTGCATTACAGGATCACACCCCAGTTTTCACTGCTGCAGCCATGCAAATATTTAGCTGACCCTCAACGAGGAGCCGCTAAACCACGACGTGAGAAACATAAACTAGGGATTACTGTCTAAAAAAAAAAAAAATAACACGTGCAAAGAAATTGCTTTTTGAGAAAGCTGTGTGCATAGTCACTTTTTTTTTTATATATAGTTGATAATTAAGTTTCAAGGCAAAAATTTGGGGCTCTACTGCAGGTTGCGTTGTTGGCTGTACTTTGATACGAAGGCCGCTGCTGCACGCCGGCCTTCACCACCATACGAAAACGGCCACAAAGCTCTCCTTAACAGCTACGCTGTAAAAGGGAGATAGCTTATTGTGATTACAATGCAACCTGATGCTGCAAGCCACAGTTGCAGCCAAGGTCTCCAAAAAAAAAACTGAATTTATGCGCTCTGGTTCTAAGTTTGCACCTGTTGGCTGTTCATCCTATGCATTATATCTGCTTAGCTCATGCTCAGCAGCATTAAATGGTGTGGCCTATTGAAATTGGGCCCTTGCCGTTCTGCCACCTTCACGTCACATTGCACCAGTTTGCGTCTAAGTGTATGGGGAAGTTCACTTCAAAAATATGGTACTATCGAACTTCGCTATAACGATGTCACATCCAACATGAAAACAACCTTCATTACATCCGGTATTTGTACATGCTCCTATCAGCAGAAAAAAAAAAAGTTAGAAAACCAAAAACTTTAGATTTATTTCGTTGTGTTAGATAATTCATTATATCCGTGTTCATTATACCAAGGTTCAACTGTGTGGGCTGGAGATGGCTGACGAATGACAGGGGTAATTGGATGTCATTGGGAGAGGCTGTCATCCTGCGCTAGACATAAATAGGCTGATGACAAATTTAGGCTTTTATTTAGCTGGAAGTGTGTCGTGTTGCCCTAGTAAGCTATGAACACAACTCGAAGAAAAAGAATAGATGTGAAAAAAATGGGACACTACATTTAGTGTACTCATATGTATACAGTCAAATCTCGATATAACGAAGTTGTACTTGCAGCGAAAAACTTTGTTATATCAAGAATTTCGTTATATCGAGGTTTCATTAATTCAATAGAACTAAGATGGGGAAATAAAAATAGTTCGTTACACGCAGATTTCGTTAAATTACGATTCAGTTATATCGAGGTTTGACTGTATATATTGTGGAGATGGGTTTGCACAAGGCTCACCCGAGTGACAGGTCAGGAAAGGGCACGATGCTCCTCCACTCCGCAATGCACAAATGCGCTACGGCAGGGTTCGTCGACTCTCTGTCACGGCACAGAGAAGGCTCTGGAGTCAGTTTGCCAACAGACACAGGTTTATTCACCCAAGATACAGCACAGTGCGACAATCATGGTGCTTACGGGCAAAGGCTCACCGCAAGACCAATCGAGTATGTGCACCCGCTGCGCTAGGGCTAACCGAGTAGCGGTCCACCAAGCACGAGAGCAAGCAGTCACGCGAGCAAAGGTCCCACGTAGCCAACTCGTTGCAGGCCTGTGAGCATCTGCTGCGGCGATGAAGCGCCCAGTGGCATTTGCGCGCGTGGTAACTGAAACCCGGGAGGGAGAAGCACGGTTTGCGGAGGAAATGCCATGTCCGCCATGTCCGCCGTGTTGCTGTTACGGTGCTGGTTCCCGGAGATCGAGCTAAGCACAATGTGTGGGCTAGGGGACGAGGCGTGGGAAGGCACCTTGATCCCCACAATATTTACCGTTTATTTTTTAAAAGGCCCAAAATTAAAAAAATTACCTGTGGCAGATAGCACATTTCTAGCCCTTAATCTAAATTACTCGATGAGGCGGCCATTAGTTCTAGGAGAAATCATAATGCTTCATTAGACAATTAACATAATTATGCAAATTAACTTCTTAATTAATTATACTTTACAACACATACTTAAATCTACTAATTATAGCCGGTGAGTTCGCAAGGCATATCCACTTCGAACAAATTCTCTGTACTGCACCAGTTTCGAGATATTAAAGTTCAAAGTGTTCGACAAAATGCATTGGTGTTCTAGTTACTTTTGTGCTTCAATGCACAAAACAGCGTTTTCTTAAAAGAAAACTATTTTTTAAGTAATAATTAATTCAGAAGTTAATTAGCACAATTGTGTTAATTATCTAATGAAGCATTTTGATTTTTCGCAGAATTAATGGCCGTCTCATCGGGTAATTTAGATCATGGGTTAGAATTGTGCTATCTGCCACAGGAAATTAAAAAGAAATTTGGACGTTCTAAAAAAAACACCAGGTATATATGGTTGCACCTTCATGCACTTTAGTGTGGCACAGGCACCTCCTAAACTTGGTCATGCCAAGGAGTCAAGCTGGTTGTCAATGCCCTGGATCGTGCATTATCTCTGGCGAGTGGTACTAGCAGCGTTTGTCCCCGTTTTGGTATTAAAAATGTCTATTTTCGCAAGCTTTTCACAGCGCATCCATTTGTGTTACAAGGGTAAAATTTTGCACGGAGGCTGCTATATATCTACACTATCTGAAGCTCAACTTTCTGTACTGTCCAAAATTTTGTTGCAGTGGGCCTTTAACCCTTTCAAGGCCAACTGCAGTAAAATTTTACTTGGGCTAAATTGGCTATAAATGCATAGCATATACTATCAAAGTAATCTTGTCAAAGCTGCAGGACTGGTAATTGTCTAATTTTCTTATTTGCAGCCTTTTAATAGCGCCTAAGCAAACGGCGTGTGCGCCTGGCGGTCATTCGTAGCAATGTGGATATGGCGAAAGTTCCAGAACCGCATACGACTGCTGATCTCTCGGTTGCGCCCAGGCACATCACTTGCTCTAACATTTGCAAGTTGATGGGGGGTCTCTCGGCATACTATCTCATTACGCACGTGATTTGAGCTGTTGCGAGAATGTCGATGGTTGCGTGGCTGTCGGGTGCTCACACAGGTACTCGAGCATGAGCGATGGTGGTGCAGTACTGAACACTGCTCAGAGGAAGGCAGAACACATCTTTCCTGTCCCAGCTTTTAGGGCACAAGTATGCATCACAATGCAGCAGGCAAGTGCGACGCGGATCAGTCAGCGCGCACAAAGCATGTAAACTGCACTTGACGAAGCTGTGCAGGCTACATTTTGTCAGCAGAGTCACTTACCCATGGAAGATCTGCTTGCCAAACACTGTCTCTCGATGACTATAAGTACTATAACCCACGATGGTGCATGAGAAGCATATCCACCCGCCGCGGTGGCTCGGTTAGCTAAGGCGTTGCGCTGCTGAGCACAAGGTCGCAGGATCGAATCCGGGCCACGGCTGGCCGCATTTCGATGGAGGCGAAATGCAAATACGCCCGTGTGCTTGCATTGTAGTGCACGTTAAAGAACCCCAGGTGGTCAAAATTAATCCGGAGCCCTCCACTATGGCGTGCCTCATAATCAGAACTGGTTTTGGCACATAAAAACCCCAGAAAGAAGAAAAAAAAAGAAAAGAGAAGCAAATGTAAGTGTGTTCAGGGGCGATATTCTCAAGTGATCATTTTGCACTAGTGCGTCATCTTCAAGACATTTCGCACGTCTCTACATCGGATGCGTCGTAGTAGATGAACGAATTCTGACACAGTGCCAGAAGCACTGTCAGCAGGAACCGCATGCTGCAGTTGTCGTGAAGGGGAATGTGATGCAGCGGCCATGTTGTAGGTGTGGTAGCAAGCCACGCGGGAATGCAATGCCGCCAGAGCGAAACGAGTGAAACTTTACCACGGCTGGAGTTCGGCCTGTCTGGTTGTGACCTTACGCACACTTTGTGCCGAGCCCACTTCTCATCAGCTACTTCTCATCCTTTATTACAGATGGTGGTAGTTGTCTGATCGGTCGACTCTTATGGTAGCTTAGGTTAAAGCAGGTAATTCGTAATTAACAAGCATAAACTGAGAATTGACGAGTGCACTGAAAGGTCCGCAATAACCAAGGTTTGACTGCAAGTCTTCAATTTAAAGTTGCGTTCAAAGGCAGAGGAAAAAAATCTGCTTTATCACGCAACCCCTGGTCCGTATACTTTTGCTCACGGGTGTACATGTTCTGTTCCCATGCCAGCCATGCTAGACTGTAGAGCAGCCAATTTTTGCCGACATAGCTTAACTGCTCCGCGCGTGGATTGCATCCACGTTACGCCGGGCTATATCCGTGCCTTTAGCTTGCTCACCCCAATGTGCTCTTCATCTCCGAGCGGAGACAGAAGGCATCGAGCCTCTGCTTATTGAATGTAGACAACCAGATTAAGAAAACCGGCCCTGACTCTGAGATTACTGCGCATTAAAAGAACATAGCAGGCGAGCAATGGCGTGGGCACAGTGCACGAAGCAGCTAGCAGAGTATACTAAATCTTTAGCTAGCAGACATTCGCTGATACACGGGAATGGTATACAAGCAAGGGAAGCAGATGATCCGAGCGCTTGTTGTCTACAGTTTAAACTGTACGTTGCTTTCAGTGAATGGCCATCGCACCATTATTTTTTGGTTCAATATGAAAAACATCTATTTTTTTAGAGCGCTTTGTGAAGCACCCACTCGCATTTCAAGCATAAGATTTTCCACAGAGGCTACTGTATGTCTAAATTATCTGAAATGGGGCTTTTTACATGGTCCAGATTTTCTTTGCAGTTGGCCTAGTGTTATTTTTATTATTTCTTATTTATTTTTATTTTTTTAGGAAGTGACACACCCCCAGCGTTGTCTTTTGTTTTATATTATAAAACGAGCACAATGGGTAATTTTTGGTTGTGCAAAAATGAAAAAATGATGCAGATGCTCTTTTGTTGTGGTCCTCGCATTCCTATCTTACAAAAGGAATGTCAGAAGGAACATGGCGGGACAGAATCATGGAACTGTACCGGTATGTTAGTGACACTAGAAGCGTTAAAGGGACATCAACGAATGGGATCCTGTGGCCCCAGTTCAGGTTCCTCTAAGCATTGCGATTCATCAATGCATTAATGAGGAAGCGCCCAGGAGTCTGCTTATGTTTTTGGAACCTTTCTTAAAAAGTGAATGTATCTTCCGTGCAGAAATTTTTGCGGGAAAGTTGTGCTCCTGTAATGACGCTCACGTGAGCTTGGCCTCACTGGCCACATTATGGTTCTCGCGATATTGACACACACTCTTTGACCCTATGCAGCACTGCATCCTCGCCGTGTGCGAATCGGTAAATGGCACTATCTGCAAGTCCTTCACAACCAAGTCGGCAACAAAGTTCACCAAGCTGCAGTTGACGGGCGCGTTTGCAACAAATGCCATCTTCCCCGTGCTGGCCTCGAATGAGCTGGCCCTGACGCCCAAGGAAAAGTGGCAGTTTGAGACAACTGCGGCCAATGTGAGCAGCCTGACTCTCAAAGAAAATGGCAAGGACGAAGACATTCTGCAGGTTGTACTGTATGCCCGCCTCTACGACAAGGACAGGTTTATCCACTGATTTGGCTCGTACTGCTCGTTATAGCTGCAGACCTCGTGCTGTACATGTCATGTGCTACACATGCACATGATGACAATCACAACTGTCCTCTGTGTCTACCAGTCATATTCTGGGATTCAAGAAAGTGGCTTTTTGCATATTTGGTTGCACTTTGGTTATAGTTTGCTCCTTAGGTTAGATGTGTTTTTGCTGCATCAGACTGTTATTTCTTTTTTGGCTTTTGCTTCCTTAAAGCTTTATTGATTGTGAGTCCCACCCAGTCATGGTATTTAGACAACGATCAAGCATATTCATGAAGTATGTTAATGGACGTGTAATTTGCATCATTGCTATCAGCTCATTGATAAGATGCAACAATAATTCAAATGAAAATGCGAAATGTATGCAATAATAAGATGAAAAAAGATAAAAAGGGTCAGATATTGGTATGCAGGTCATTTTGCAGTTGCCTCTAGCCTGGCTGTTCTTACCATTTCTTATTAAAAAGACAACACACAAAACGCAGCATTGCTAGAACATTTGCACGATTTAACTTGAGATCTTAACGCCAACAAAATAAGCTGTCCTCTGAAATTTATTATGTGTCTCTGATACTTAGTCACTATTTGCAGTATATTTTTACTGATCACTGTGATGCTACCTTTTAATGCCTGTTCAATATGCAAGTACTGTCAACTGCTCATAGCAGTTTTATTTGACGGTTGCTTCTTGCACTATTGGCTCACTTTTTTGTGGTGTGGTAAAAGTCATAGTCACATTTTACTGTTCTTAATGTCAGCAAGACAGCTTGTATGGAATACTCTTTATCATTAGTCTTCATTTTTTGAACAAAAGGCTTGAGGTGCCAACCTATTATGGTAATGCAGACTTTCCTTAAGCTGCTGTAAAAGTACACTGGACCAAGTGTGTGAGGAGGCTTTCCTTTTGTGCACTGTGCAAGAAGGTAAACTACTTCAATTACATTCTAGTAATATTCAAGTTATGTAGTATGCAAGTTAAACTGTGATAAATACTGTATGTATGAATAAATATACTTATATTAGTAGGTGTTAAAGTTGCACCTCTAAATGTTTTGGAGAAACAGTGAATAACGTAAACAATGAACAATAGGTGACCTCTTACAGGCCTGTAATATCACACTAAGTGTGCTTTCTTGCCACCTTAGTCAACGAACACCTTCACAAAGCATTAGGACCTATATAAAGGTCATGGAATCTGTGCCTTAATTTCTTTTTTGTGTGTCTGTTCCACTGTGAATTTGTGTTACTTGAATGAACAATAAAGCTTGTTTTAATACTTGAATTTGTTAGCCGTAGCTTTTGGATAACTTCCAGCAAGGACTGCAGCGCAATGTTTTGATGCATGGAATGACATCCTAGTTTCAGTAGCTTGTGGCAGATTAGCATGCTACCAGCATACAAAGCTTAGTGCTGTGCTATGACACCTTCCTAAAATAACATGGTTCACATGTGTAAAAACAGCCTATGCATCACTCTATGAGACAACATAAGCATGGTTTTCTTTCTATGCTTGTACCTCGATTAAAGGCCATTGAAACACTTTATGAACATGGTAACAAAATGTTCCGGATCTGGAGACAGCGTTGCTGTGACCATGCGAACCAAAGTCATATTGATGTCTACGCTCCTGTGATCCGTTTTTATCTGAATAAACTGTTATACTAATTTATGCTGCTTAGTTCCTCCTCTAACCTAACAGTCATTTAATAAACAACCTTGACAGAAAGCTGAAGGTGATTCATGAGGAACTGGGAAAGCAACTGCCTCTGCTCTTGCCTTCCTTTTGTGTAGCAGTGTAAAATCACGTGTACGGGCAAGTGCAGTGCTGTTACGTCCCATGTTACGTCCCTGTGCAATATGCAACAGTTACCATGGTTACCATCATGGTGTACAATCTAAAGCAATGCATTTGGCATGGCAACAGAAGGGAGAAAAGGATCTTTGGTACAGTACAAAAGCTTTATGAAGCATTCAGCAAATCTGGAAGTTTTCATCTTCTCCTAGTGCTCAATATCATATAAAGTACTTCGACTCCAAATAGAGGTGTCTAGAGAAAGACGAAAAGCAAGAAACTAAAAGTGACAGTAGTCACCACATGAAGGCAGGCAAAAGTAAGACGCTGTTTATTTGGCCAAAATCGAGAAGTAGTGTGGAAATAACTATTGGCTTCTGCCATTCCCATGGGCCTTGAAGTGACTGGTAGGCTCAGGACGAGGGTGGCAGCACTTCCCAGAGGCTAGCGAGTGTGAAACCTTCGGGCAGTTTTTCCACAGCAAGACCTAGCTCAGGGCTCAGCACAACCTCACGGTCACGATTGTGACCACCATCTGCCAGGTAGGCCTGCAAGCCATTAGTATTCTTCTTGGAGGAGGGATTCACTAGAAACTTTTCAATCGAAGAAGTCAGCATGAGGCAAGAAAAGTGGTTTAGACTATAATAGCAGCTTTCAGTTTTATGGACAGTAGTGTAATTAGAGCTCACTTAATTTCTCTTTATCTTGTATTTCGTGCTATGTGTCTTTTATTTCAAATACTAATGCATTTGTTAGAGATCGTGCATGTAGCTTGTAAGAATAGGCAGGGCAGTGCGCAAAAAACACGAACGGAGCAATGGCATGTAAAAACAGTACGAGTGCAGACTTCCAACTACATTTCAGAAACGGAAAGCAGATGCAATATAAACATACGTCTGACATCCGTCGCCCGAGTGTCAATAAAAGTGGAAGGAAAACGTAATCACAGCTATGGACACATCATATCTTAAACTGTCATCAGCACCTATTGTCATATCAAGTACAAAATCTAAAGGTGCAGAACATGCAATTCGTGCAAAAGCCCATGTGCAACAGCTACAATACACACTGGGGCAGCGTGCTAAGGACTGAAAGAACTAAAACCACGAGCAGACATCACAAAAAATGAAAAACAGGAAATGAACAAAGAAAACCATAACACTCAAAGAACACACCACGCGAAGGGCCTGATATGTTTTAATGAACACGCAAAACTCACCAGCAACAATAGTAAAAAAAGGGGCCTTGCAATTAGCAACATTTGAAAACTACTGCGCTGAATAACGAACCTGCAGACATAATGAATCTGTATAATACGGTGTAACCATCAGACCTTCAAGTATGCGTTTTAAAGTATATATATAGAACAGACTAGGATAGCACCATATATAGAAAAAGACAAAAATCAGTAACGGTTGGGAAACAAAATTACCTATGCATGACAAGTACGATAACAGAGTTTTACAAGATATGATTTGTTCATAGCTGTGATTACATTTTCCTTTCACTTTTATCAACATTTGGGTGCCACATGTCACTTAGATGTATATTTATATCACGCCTGTTTTTGGTTTCTAAAATATAATTGGAAGTCTGGTGCTCGTCCTGGTTTTACGTGTCCCATCTTTGTCCATTTTTCTTGCACGCTGCCCTGCCTATAGTAGTGCAAACATAATGAACCAACTAGCCCAAACCAAAGTTTTATAGCTTGTAGGAGTTTGTATTTTAATACACAATAGTATGTGAACCCGATGACACAACTTAATTAAGAAAATTGGAAACTGATTACAGTTGCACCTCACTATGGTGAATGTGAGTTACTGGTACAGTCAACTTCCGTTATTGTGACCCTGACGGGACAGTTAAATTTGAACCAATTATTCGGCAGGTCGAAGTAAACAAGATGCAGAAAAAAAAAAAAAAAACGCCAAAACACACTGCCGATTCATTCGGGATTATTTACCCGATTCTAACACATCCTCAAATCAAACGTGCACACACTTTCTATATGTCCCAAGAAATAAAATAACATAGAAATGATATTAAAGCTCTTAAACGATGTAGAAATTTAACGTGCACACAATGTTTAGCAATAAAAATTGTTGCACAATGGCGGCCGGTTTCCTAAAACCAGCTTCACCACACACTGTATTTTTTTCAATCGGCTTCGCTGCAATGCATAGGTGTTGTGCGGTAAAGCATACGAACGTTGCAAAGGCAGTTTTGGTTTTGTGTCTGATGGCACCGCGCAGGCAATTTTCGACCCAATATTCTATATAAAAAAAGGCACGTGTTAGAACTGGCAAAATACCGTAATCAAATATTTTGGGCTGTGGTTATTGCTTGCAAATCATACTAGGGTGGCCCAAAGATAGGCGTTTTCGACGAGTTTTCAGCGCATACACTGTCCCCTAAGCTCCGCTGAGAAAGACGCTGCCACTAAACGAGTCGCTATGAGGGTTATCATAGGGGATAGGCGCATGCGTGCTCACTGGGCAAGTTCGAATTATCCGGCGAAGGCCAATTTTAGGATCGAAATAACGAAAGTTTGGGCCCATAGAAATGCATGGGCGCTGGCCAGGACCTTCAGCTGGGATCAAATAAACCAAGAAATCGAATTAACCGGAGTCGAATTAACAGCAGTCTACTGTATTTCATAACAGGTGAGCCGATATGCTGTTAGAACAGCCCATCCAAATGCCGATTTCTAGAGCACCACATGCAGCTAGGACATTTGATCTTCGCATTATGCACAACGCATCTTGCAACATGTCAAGATGTAAAATGTGTGGCACTTTGCCAAACGATGCAAGAAGCAGCTTAACATGTGCATGTATGTTGTGCATGGCATTATCCTACGCAGACTTGGAAGTGAGATTGCCAGGAAATTTTAATTTGTTAAATGTGAGGTAACAAATATAGTATAGACCACTTATAACGTAACCGCTTATAGTGCAGGACCGGATATAATACGGTCTTTTCAGACTCCCGTTAATTTTCCCATAGCACTCTCTGTATACGCGTATCGCTTATAGTGCAGTTGCGGGACACAAAATACCGGTTACAGTGCGGCTGCCTGGAAGTTCGGCAGTCAACCTAGACGGCAAATGCTCTCCTCAAGCCACAAATACCGCATTTACTCGAATCTAACGCGCACTTTTTTCCCGATAAAACGGGTCCAAAAATTGCATGCGCGTTAGAATCGAGTACGACCCTAAATCTGCATTACCATATAGCCAGTCGGCATTTCAAAATGGCTGCCTCGCACACATGTCGAGCCTAGCTACCGTAGCTTCCTCCATGTGCTGCAGTACATGTGCTTAGGCAATAGTCTACCGTCTGTCTTGACGTTCTCTGCGTCTGCTCTATCAGCATGAAGTACCGAGTTAATCACGATGCCGCATTTAAAAGGAAAGTGATCATGTGTGCTGAGACGGACGAAAATTGGGCTGCATCACGGGCGTTTAGAGAATCTAAAACTTGCGTTCGGGACTGGCGCAAACAGAAGGAAAGTATTTTCGCCAGCAAAGCAATGCAGAATGGTTTCAGTGGACCGAAGCAGGACGTAATCTGCGACGATCCACTTCGGCGATACGATCGCCTTGGCCTATCTTGAAAGCAATCTGCGACAGGGAAAGTCCGCCGCGTGCCATGTTTTCACCGCTTATAGGTCGCATTGAAGCGAGAGGCATGATAGCACGAAGGTCAATTCGCTCGCCGTGCGCACGTGACACCGTGCTTGTTAATTTATTTAGTAAGCGAATACGGAACCTGGAGCATGGATGTCAGCGATGGCAGAAATGCGCCTGGAGTGTCCATTATCGCAATAAAATAGTTGTTTTGATTATAGTGCGGTACCGCTTATAGTGCGGATATTCGCGACTCTGGAGACTTACGTTATAAGCGGTCTACACTGTACATGTTTTTCTTTGAGGCTTTTATTAAGAGAAATCTTTCTCTTTCTCTCTTTTTGTTCTTACATACTCATTATTTCCTCATAGTCTACAATATTATAATGAGATTAAACTGTATGCTCCACAATTGGAAATAAGTGAATCAATCTGGACCAGGCAAGTTAGAAACGTAACACAAATATGCTGTCCATTCAACGCTGTCATTTCAATCCAACCAATTGTAGTGTAGCTTGTCACGTGAAAGAGGAAGAAAAATGGTGGCTTTCAGTACGAAAGTGGGATAAGAAAATATAATCTTGAACTGCGTGGAATGTAATGGGCGCTCACAAGAAAACGAACAGGATGTTCCAGTTTGAAAATTCTATGTTTGACACTGTTAACCTACGATTGCAGATATTCTAAAAGCTTCTTGACTTGTATGACAAGTTAAAGTGAAAATATCAAACATTGCACATTCACAGTCTTACATGTTTAAAAAACTTTTTAAAAATCTAACAAATGTTTTTGTTGCAGCGCCACATTTCCTTTTGATTTTGTGATATTAGCACACAATCCTGGTCATCTTCCTCCCCCCCCCCCCCTCTTTTTTTTGTAAGAAGAATTTCGAAAGCAGACAAAAATATTCCAGAAAGACTGTTTCTTTACCCTGCTACAGGTGCATAGAAGCCGCATGCTCAGGTTTTCTTTGTACGTGAATTCCTTGAATATGCCACAATGGCTAATTTGCCAAGGCACCCTACTGTTGACCTCAAAGTTGCAGATTCATATGCTGGCTATGTTGGCTGCATTTCAATAAGGGCAGGATATATAAAACAATGAGAAACCTCACCTGACAAAAACAATCCAGAGCCTTCCGCTTTGGTGTCCCTCATGGCTCACAATCATCATCAGCATCATCATTAAAACGAAATATAGTGTACAAATGATGGCAATGTATAAAAAGAATGGCATGCATCAAAGACAACGAGACTCACAGCAAAGGCATCATAGTGAGTTCCATCTGCACTGTTCACCTCGGGCTCGTCGTGCATTTCAGGACCTGTGTCTTGGGTCGTGGCCTCTTCATCTGCTGTCTAGGTCGTCAACAGAAACGAACCACAATGAGCAGATTTTCCCTGAAGTCATTCACACGCTACCAGAATGTGGCCTTGCTTCATCGTTATTCAGCACTAATCCCCTGAGAGAAACAAGCATTTAATTGTCTTAACCCAGTAATGCCCATAGTTGGGTTTTTGATACGCTGAAGTGAACTTTTCGCTTTGGATAGGTTAACAAACCAATTACTAATTAATTAATTAGTGCAGTAATTTAAATTATAACCGAAAAAACATTTCCTTTTTTTTTCTTCTACAAGTGTACGCTACATGGCCAGACATAAATGTCAACAATTTGTTCCAGTTTCCCTTAATGTGTATCTGTGTTTGGGCATTACAGGGTTAATGATAGCCGCCAGTATTTGACAAGAGAAAATGCCGGAACAATATGCATAGACTTATAAGCGAGATCAAGATGCCAGAAAATCTGAATAGATCTGAATAAAAATTATAGCAAAGGCTTGCTACAAGTGGCTACCTAATTGACTATTGCCTGCATGTTGCTGCACACTGTTTCATGATCTGTTGCCTCCCCTACCTTTCATTGCAGTTCCTGCTTTTTGCCAACATTGACGCTGCTCTTAGCTGTCCATTATTGGACACACATGGGATGTTTGCCATCTTGTCAAGTTAAGCTTGCATTTATTTACATCTCACATGATGCCATCTTGGTCATGTGGAGAGTGATAGGCAACATAATGCCTAGCCATAAATGGAACACATGGAATGCAATAACTGGGATCAGCTTTTCCACATCGGGGCCATCATTTACTTTTGAACGAAAAATGATCGAAGCAACGGATGTCTCTTTTCCAAAAATGAGTGAAGTGCAATTTTACTAGAAAAGTGCAGTTTTCAATATTCCACTTCGCTTCAACATTTCCTGCCCCAAATGATTGTATGTATGGCTTCCTGCATTGAAACAGAACAGAAAATACAACAGGTAGATGTACATGAGACTGGCGTCTGTTTTTACTGGAGAAGAAATGAGTGAAATGAACACTTTAAAACACAAGATTGCAAACCAGATGACGGCGAGCACATTAAAGATACCCAAGTAGGAGGTATCATGTGATAAGATCTTGTAAACACTGGCTTGCTTGAATAAAAAAGTGGATATCAGTGAGAGAGAAATAGTTTGGAGCGGCAGATCATCAGAAGGACAGATGCGACTTTAAAAATTGTAGATAAAGAGTGGTCATGCAAAGTGTTAGAAGAGGCCTTCGTCCTGCATTGGACTTATGCTGGTCATGCAATACGTGTGATTGTATGCACAGACCAGCTTCTGCATGAAGACGTCCACTCCCATGATCGGCTTGATCTTGTGTACTTTCAGGAGGCTAGACAGCTCTTTGTAGATGTGCTGCAGTCGCTCCACGGGGTCCACTCTGAACCCGAGCACATAGCCACCACTCTGCAATAAACACAACAGTTGGGAGCAGGCACTTACACAGCTGACATAAGGGTCCACATCTACAACATCCTCTCAGCGGAGTCACTAGGTGCACAGTCACAGCCCAGAGATAGCCAGTGCAGGGAGGCCTACAGGCACCTCTGACCCTTCTTTGAGGTGTGTTTAAACAGGGGCTATAACAAAGATATGGCTTGAGTATGACCTAAGTTTTATGCAAAAACTCTACATACAACTCTTTCAAGCCTTGGCATTGCTCTTGCAATAACTTTTTTTGCCATTACAATCAATAACATTTTTATTACTACCACTCGATCATGGGTAGTAACAAGTCCAGTTATACTGTGTGTGCTTAAAATGGAATAATACATATATATGTGTGTCCCTGCCTTCACTACTGGAAGTGCATGTGTTCAATATGACCTGAATCAGCCACACAAGAAGGCTTAAGCTAATGTGGCCTGTATTCACAAGCGTGCATGATCTGCGACTTTCAAAAAACCATTAAGCGGGATTTCTGTATACCAGGCTCTTCACAGTGGAAACATATGCTTTATCAATTGTAAAGGTTGTGTGTGAAAGTTACCGTATTTACACAGATATAATGAGATGGGGTATTTCTGACTGCCCTTGTCCCCGTGCACATGTGTAAAGAAATATTGTAGAGTGATATGTGAACAGCCTTTGGTACTATAGTTGTTTCGGCATCATGGGTTGAAGCTTGCGCAGCTGTGAAGGTTTGTGTAAAGCTTCCTGACCCTTGTGCCTTTATGCTGGAACCACAATACATTGTAAAACTGTGCAGATGCTCGTCACAGCATTAGACCAGTCTTTCAGAACCTTTCCCATTCGCCCCGCTCTTGCTTTGTTGCAGATGCGCCCCTCCTGCTTATGTGTGCCTCTACCTCTCAACGACACTGACAAGCTGGCTTTTCGTGCAGCTTTTTTGTCTGGTGGTTAAGCCCATTGTGTATTGAACAGTGACAGTGCTTACAGTTTCGAACATTGCCCGAAGTGTTTTCTAGAGTTGGAAAATATATTTTTAAAAACTCATTTTATCGTAGTGCAAGTAACGTAACCTCGTTAGAACTGAATATAAAGTAATTACTACACATTACTTATCCTCCAAGGAGTTTTGGTCACAGCTCCTTGATCAGCACAGTTACTGCCTCAATAAGCAGTAACTGCTGCCTCAATAGGCAGTAACATGCCACAGGCAGCATAGAACCTGCCTGTGGCATGCACATAGGCTTTTTCATTGGTGTTTAGGCGATTAATTTTGGTCTTTGTTATTCTAACACTCCCCCACCCCTCTTTTTTTTACTTCAGTGTCAAGGAAGGCTTTATGTATCACATATTGGTCAAATTTGCAACCAACCTTCATATACTCATGCAACTTGCCAGCCAATAATGCTCGCTAAGAAGTTTCGCGTGCCTGTTTCTATTTTTGTAGTCTTTCCATTATTATTATTTTTTATTACGAAAAAGGCCCATGCGAAGCATTTGCCTTGTATGTACTCTACTGTTAATTCTGTTTGTTAGTTGCTGGCGCGTGTGGACAAGGCCAGTAATGTAAATTTTACAGATGTACTCACCCTGTCCGTTGTCTCGATGACAAGCGCTGTTCCAAACTTTGACTCCCGCGTTTTGATGGCGGCCTATGAAGATACGGAAAAGTAGCTTGTGGATATAAGCCTAGAAAATACGTTCTAAGCAAGCGTTTAGTCATGTTGCAACAAAGGCCAAAGAAGACATTAATAAGAGCATGCAACTGCTCGAAATAACAGGTAAAATATTTTTCATGCCATTCTCACCCTTACATATATATAGCAGATTTGGTGCTGGGTGGAAGCATTCTGTGGAGGTAATTTTAGGTAAGAAGTATTTATGTGAATTGCAATAATATTTGCTCCTGAAATTTATAATCACCTGACATAAAGTAAGACAACTAGTAGAGATGCCAAGCAGCAACTTAAAATACCCGGTTGATGTCTTAAGTTCTTCCAACTGCTGACAAAAAGCACAAAATACTGTTAATAAACATGGCGGTTAATAATAGTGTGGAACAGGATATGCTATAACACAGCATTTTCCAGTCGCTGGTTTCCTTGCCATAGAGCTTAGTATAATTATGTGCTGCACAAAATGCGACCCAGTCGCATTGTGGCCGACCATGTGGAGCAGCAAGCACACTTGTCTGCATGGCGCCGCGGGATTGTGGGTACGGAAGACGGTTAAGTTTCTTTTTCTTGCGGAACACATGGAAGCAAGTGCTCAAAGATGAAGCTAAGTGGAATTTCTCAAGTCTGATAAGGACAGTGGTATCAGCAGAAATTTGAAGCGACTTATCACTTTCAAGGAAGGAAAATCAGGGACATCAAAATGTCGCTTTTTTTTTTTTGCATTGCTGAATGATAAATATTGGGACCTAAAAATTTTCCAGTTTGTTGTCTTGGTTTCGACCGTAACGAGCCAACATCAAGCATGGAGTCAACAGTCGTTGTGTATGGGGTGTTGTATGAAGGGGAATTTTGTGGTTAATTATTCTCTACTAGCACATATGCTGGCTCACGATGGAAGACCTTACCACTTGCAGGTAGGGCAAGCTGATGTTGAAAGACTCGTTCATGTTGGCGTGCCAGACA
Source organism: Dermacentor silvarum (assembly GCF_013339745.2). Taxonomy (NCBI): domain Eukaryota; kingdom Metazoa; phylum Arthropoda; class Arachnida; order Ixodida; family Ixodidae; genus Dermacentor; species Dermacentor silvarum. The sequence goes on along the minus strand of NC_051155.1, from coordinate 162,947,752 downwards.
ATGCGCACGTTGGTGACGTGCATCGTTCCCAGGTTACCCTGGTCGCTGGACAGGTTCCAGACGCCATTCACCTGGCTGCACAGCTGCTCCATGGGTAGTAGTCGCAGCTGCCGGTTGTGCAGCAGTGCGGCGCGGAGGTGCAGGTCGCGGTACAGCTTGGTGGCACTGTACGCCCTGTGCACAGTGGTTATTTCGCTATATACGTGTTACTTCATTGAAGCGAGTTTATATATTACTGCGCAAGTTAAGCTTTTCTCTATAAACGCAAATTGTGGGAAGTGAAGGCCGCAAGAAAAAATAACAGATGATCACAGAAAGATATTATATGGGCTCGTTATGGAGATATATACAGGGTGTTCCACGTAACTTGTGACAAAGTTTAAAACTATGCGAGTGCCACGTAGCTGGACAGAACCAAGGAAATGTTTGCCGCCACTTGGAGCAAGTCAGACTATTCTTCCTATTTTGTGTAATTACGTAATTAGTTATTATTAATTTATTAATTTCTCAAATATTATAATCCGAGCAAATATTGTCAATCATAAAATTGTAGGCCTTCATGAAAAATTCCCAATCCGTCTTTCTGGTGCTCTCCATGTGCTACTTAAATGTTTTTTTCCAAGACTGAAATAAGCCTGCAAAAGCCCACAAAAAGGACCGCTCAACTAGTCTCATGGCACTTGTTCCTGTTTTGCAGGTGGCATGCTAGCAAAAAAAGAAAGTTGCTGCTTTGGTAGTTCGCTGACTGGGCACTACAAAACACTAAAGAAACAGTCCTGGAAAATGTTATACTGAGACGCGGCAATTTTATATTAAATGCCCATGAGTAGCAAGCTTGACTTCTTACTTGAATGTGTTGAGGACAGATGCGATAAGGCGTGGCTGCTCCATGATCTGGCTCTGGCAAAGAAAAAGAAACACTGAAATAACAATATTTTTCTGCTTACCTGTTACTTGCTGGCTGATCAATGTGAAAGTTCTTACCAGGTTGGTAAATATGAATTCGTAACGGGTGCTGTTGGATTTGGTCATAATGTACAGTGCTTCGGCGATTCCACATAATTTCTGTAAATAAGGTAACTGCATGCTTACCAACCGCACGTCACAACGATGTCCTTGACTGTTTTTAAGTGGCACTCACGGAGTTCACAGTTCTCGTTGATATTCCTGTGACACAGTTGAATCCCACAGCTGGTGAAAGAAGTAAAAGACATGGACATATACAGAGGCTTGTTGCATCCTAATTTCATCATTATTTCACGTGCAAATATCTTACACAAGTTTACTCTTGGCCTAGCAAGAGACTGCCAGATAATCCGGAGGTTGGTGACATACAATGTTCCTGCAAGGTAAAATTTTAGATTTACGTTCAACTTCAAAAGTGAACTTACGAAAAGATTTAGCTCGGGTCCTGCACCGATGCCACTTATTCAAATACATGGGGAACGCAGAAATGCTTTCATGAAAGAACGACATGACCAATTTGAAAGAAATGTGTTGCACTTGAGAGATAAATAAGTTAAATCCCAGAGACTATAAGAATTTTAATTTAAGCCATGAAATATTTTAGGAAGATTACTGAAAATAGGTAAGTTTAAAATAAAATAGAAGCACGAAGTTTACAAACCCACAACTCTGCACCAAAAGAAGATATTGCAGAGCTAAAGCTGAAATATTTGATATATCAATTTACAGCTTACATGAATTTGTTATGTTTACAATGGTTTTGCAAGAGCCCCACTCGCACATTAGTGGTGATTTCTGTAGGGTATATAAAGGGTGTTCATCTGTGAGTTTTATGAAATTTTTAGAAATCGCCTGTTGCAGGTAGCATAATTCTTCTCATTGAGCAGGGTTAATCGATGAGGCGGACATTAGTAGCACGAGAAATCGAAATGCATATTCAGCTAATTAACAAACATTCACTCATTAACTTAGTTAATTATTTTATGACGCATATTGCAATTTACGAATTGTAGCCGGTGAGCTTGTCAGGCGTACCACTTGGAATGAATTTCCAGAATGACACCAGTTTGGAGATATGCGCCATCAAACTCGCAAAAATTCACTGTTCCACTTACTTTTTTACCAAAATGCTGTTTTATACATTGAAGCACAAAAGTAACTGGAACGCCCATGTATTTCGTCCCGCACTTTTTGAAATAATATCTCCAAATTGGTGTCATTCCGGAAATTCATTCCAAGTGGATACGCCTGACAAGCTCATCCGCTACAATTTGTGAATTGCAATATGAGTCGTAAGGTAATTAACTAAGAAGTTCATTAGTCAGTTTTTGTTAATTAGTTGAATATGTGTTTCGATTTCTAGCGCTACTAATGTCCGCCTCTTTGAATAACCCAGCTCAATGATAAGAATTATGCTACCTGCCACAGGCGATTTCTTAAAATTCCGTAAAGCTTAATTTCAAACAACCGCGGTACAATACATCAATTTTGTTTGCTTTTGATGTATTACTATGAGCGCAGTTTACAGAATTGTGAGTTTGTTTGTCATTGCTGAGTTACACAGTTGTAAACTTGATAGTGTCGTTTTTTGAAATGTTGGACATTTTTTACAAAACAAATGCCACTGTAAATATAAAATCTGCTTCCCACATTTACTATAATCACAACATTTTCTTTTAAATACGACAAAGCTGAACAAACTTGGTGTAGTACTGGTTGCCGACAAAAATGAATTCTCCGTTCCCATGTATTTAGATTAATAGAAGCCCCCGAGTCAAATCTGTTTCTATGACGTAATTTGACCTTTATCTCCGCTGTTCCCTTTGGTGTCCTCAACATTTGGAAGCCTGTCAATCTGTTCTTCTCCAGCGCCGTATTGGAGGTCTCTGGATATAAAGAATTGCTGTCAGACATATTATGTATCTAGCATTTCGTTAACCCACGTGTACTAGACAAGGTTTTCGGCGCACAGGACACTTACTGGTTTGAGATATCGAACCTGATATCTCGATCTTGCCAGAGTCCTTCCGATTCCGACATAATGCACAGTGCACGCCACTCACGGTGTACTCAAGGTGTGTGAGAAACGAAACCAAGCCGTTGCTAAGCGACAGTCATCGCCATGGTAACGTGTTTGTTGTCTTTCTTTGCTTTCTTTCAACGTTTAGTGGCGCTAAGATCTGTGCAAGTAACGTTGTGCGATGGTTGTGCGTGAAACATCACGAGGGCACTTTATAATATAAATATATACGTTTTAACTAATTATGGTCACAAAAAATGTTAAATTACTGGAGGATTAAAGCACGGTTGTTTATAAATTTTGCGTACATTTGATCATCATCATCATTACCAAATTTCGGCACTTTCAATGTTTATATCAGACGCGCCGAGGAGCGTGAACGAATGATCAACGTTGACATGATTGAATTTACCACAGACATTTAGACACTCACTGTAAGTAAAGCTGCTGTATATTTCAATAACGTTAGTGTACTGAAGCTAAAATGTATCGCGACAGATGCGTTCAATGCATCGAGACGCAGTAACTACTGCAGTCATTGCCAGACCGCGCGAACAAGTTTTACAGTGCAGAAAAACATTTATCTTACCTAGATTTACCTTAGCGTGGTATATAACTTGCAGCCGTGAAATTCGTACGCTCTGCAAAAATTAAAGTAGTCCATTGCAGCGCGGTGTAAAGTTTTCACCTGCAGTCTTCTTGCCACTTTCCGATTGTAGAAGAAACCGAGCATGACTTCCGACGACGAGGCACGGTTGCAGAAAGGACTACAGTCCACAATTGAACCAAGGAAAGCTGACCGCGGTCGAGATCTCGAGCGTGGACGCGAGAAACGACACAGGTAAGCCAGTGCCATACTGTGTTGCCTTTTTCTGGTGTTCGAACCAGGGTGACATGAATGTAGTGTCAATGAGTGTTTGATGTAGACAGTTTCTCATGTCTTTTTCATTCTTGCGTGCAGTTTCTGCCAGTTCTACGCCAAAAATTTTAATTTGAGCTCTCAATTCTAACATGTACAGTGTTTGCCTAAAAGCTTGGAAGACACACCGCGCGTGACCGAAAGTGTCTCTGAACAACGCACTCGGTCCGCTGCGAAACTTACGAAGTTGAAAGCTATGAGATTTGGAAGCGTCAGTGGGGCAACGAGACTCCTGCTCTTGTAGCTATTGCCATAATTTTTGCAGTCGTTTTGCGAAAGTGACATTGATGTATGTATGTTACGTAGAAATCTACATACGCAGACATTTTTTTTTTTTTTTTTTACCAGGTCTAGGAGCAAGGAACGAAGAAAAAGGTCACGGAGTAGAGAGAAAAGGTATGGAAGTGCTTCACTCTTGAGATCTTTTAGAATATTCAACCATATAGCAGCAAATAGACAATTTTAGCGTGGCAGAGACGCAGTAGCGTTCAGGCAAACCAGCAGACGTGGACGAGAGGAACAGCACTACAGGCGATGTCTTGGGGAACTGTGCTTAATCATGGTGCACAGAAACATTTCCTGCAATTTATCTGTTGGCGTAAACATGTCAGCAGTACAATTTCTATCTCAAGGGAACACTAATGCAACTAAGAATGTTTCTAGTGCCTTGCAACTGATCACAATGTTGAAGACTGTCGACACTAGTGCTGGGATAAGTCCTCAAATATTCCTGAAGGTGTTTTCTAAACTTGTGCCGGGGACTTTATAAATGATATGCTGTTGAAAAAAAAAGTTTACATTGGTTGCACAGATGTAACTATATTGCATAAATGGTGTTTGAATGTCTTAAATTGTTGCTTGTATTATTAACACTAGGCTGAGAGGAGTAAAGTGGAGTGGCAATTTGAGGGTAGTGAATGCAAATGTTTATTGAACATGGTGTTTTTGCACCACAGGGTTGAAGAGAGAAGGGTAACTTTACCGGGACAGCTGGAAGTGACAGTGTACTTATATCACAATACAGTGCAGCACACCAGTGCTATGATTGAGTGAACTATTTTTATGGGCATGGAAATGTTGTGTAAACAGTGCTTTCTGTTTTGGTAACTGAGCTTTCTTCACTACAAAATGCAGGTCCCGGTCACGTAGTCGGGAGAAGAAGAAAGACCGAGACAGGGACAAAGGACGCGACAAAGAGAGACGCAAGGACCGAGGAAAGGATGAAGATGGCAAGACCAATGACGCAGCTGGCAGAGACAAGTGCGTGTAATGCTTCAATATAGGTTAGATTTAAGGAGGCCATTTTTAGGGGGAACATACTAATTTTTTACAAGCTCCTTTGCTTTTGCTTTCATGAGCTTAACATTGGGTATGCCCAGTATCCCTTCAGCTATTGAACTTATACAGTGCGTAAAGAAACTGACACATAGCAGATAATCTAGTCTTCATTTATTGCAGTCACCAGTTTTTATTCTTGATCCTTGTAGAGTAGAATACGATGCAACACAGCACAGTCACCCTGCGCATGTGTTACTATGTCACTGAAAACTGTGCTGCACGATATTGCCCTGTAGGCTCTGGAGTGTCACTGTTCATCAAAGCTTTTAAGACGAATCTTTATTCACTTCTTCCTCTGGGTTTCACGTTTCGTTGATGTGCTGTCCTGAGTAGCGCTGCGTGTACTTCTGGCGTTAGTGAGAGCAGGGGTGACAATTCTGTCATATTGTCAAATTTGCCATCGTGCCATCTCTGATTGGCTCACAGGGCTCCTGCAGCCTCTGATTGGTTCGAAACTGCGAAAATGGAATATGGTGGAATCTGAGTGCCCCGAATGGCACCTGCAGATGCAATTTGGCATAGGTGAGGGTGAAATGTTCTGAGTGGTGCTTAACTTGATAAATGATCCAACTGACTCTACTCAACTCTATACAGTGATATTAGCACTTATGTTGCCACTGTGACCATTGTGCACATCTGTGAATTGTTATTTTATGAAACACTTTGTGCAAGACGACTTTGGGAATGTTTGCAATTGGCTTTGGTTTTGTTTGGATGGGTGTGGCATCAATGATAAGCAGAAGCCTGTGAAAGAATTTCCTGGAGAGGACGTAAGTTTATGCATTGCTCTACATGTAAAGGGCGACATTAAACAACGGCAAAGTTCCCTGGCTGCCTCGAAGTTATGGGTTAAATCTTTCAGGGTTGTATTGCACATTTCAGAGTAAACACCTTTCAAAATGTCATTGCAGCACAGCCAAATACAAATGCATAGGCACAATTTTTATTAAAACATTGTTTATGTGCTCACCCAAAGCTTCGCATTACGTCAATTCCAACAGTGTGTTAGATATACATGATTTTTATACTTGTACAGGCCTGATATCCCGACATACATGGTTTACTTTTATGTTTCAGGCAATGGCTGACTTAATTATGTAAAAATGTAATCTCAGGGACAGTTGGGCTTCAATATTTCATGTCAGGACTCCTTTAATATGAGCTGCATAGGCAAGTAAGCATGCAGGCGGTCCTCATTTGCCTGGTATTACTTTTTTCGTTGTTATTATTCAGAGATGAGGACCAGGAGGAGACTTCTTCAAAGAAGGAGCCACTTTCTCTGGAAGAACTGATGGCCAAAAAGAAGGCTGAAGAAGATGCCCGCAGCAAGGTCTGCTGAACATTTTTGACAACTTTCCTCACGCTCTTTGAATCTGACTCAGCTTTTCTCTCTTGCTAACTGTCTGGATAGCTCAAATCTTAATGGATCTGCAGTTAGCAAGTCATTATCACACAGATATTTATTGAGAAGGGGAGCTCTTAGACATGGCATTGAAGCTGTTTTTGAAGACTTGTGGCTGCCTTAGGTAACCAGGTGACTTTGTTGTTTAGCTAAATTTTGCTGTAGTAAAGCTTGTCAAGGAAGGGAAAAATTGTCATTCAGCACAGTGTAACATCAAAATATAAAGGAAATCCGTATGGGTTCCTCAAAAAGAAAGTTAGCAGCCGAAGAAAAATTCATTCTGGTCCAAAGAGATTGAACCCGGGCATAACACCTTTCTTTAAGGTGGTCACTCTGCCATATGAGTTAACCAGGAAGCTAGCAGATCGCAGACCGAGGGCGAATTAATCGACAACTCGAAGTGCAGGGGCACTAAATGTGGCCTTTACCTAGCAGGTTTCTGCTGAACTGATTTGCCATATTTAAAGTTTGTCAAACTTAAAAAGCCCAAGTGCCTTGGCTGTTGTCACTCACTATGTTGCAGAATTGTTCAGTCCAGCTGACTGTAGCCTTGTTATGGCCTTCTAGTGTTTCCTTTATACCTTTTTGCCTGAGGGAAAGCATTTGAATTGCACCTAAAAGTACTTGTATGTGTGCTTAGTGGATCCAAAGTTAAGTATTGGGACACCTAATTTCTGGGATTGTTGAGAAGAGCTGAAATGGGTGTCTAGTGCAAAAGAAGAATGCTTATAAGGTATGTCTGCATTCTTTCTCACTCTATATCACAAATGGAAAGCAGGCCATTTTGTGTGTTATGGCAGCCCATAAAACAGTTGGTATCACAGAGATGCTGAGTGCAATTTGTGCACTTAAATGGGATCCAGCTGCACACATTTCTTGGGAGTGTTCAACCTCGTTGGAATCTCCATATGCAGAGTGTAGTGGCATTGCCATGAGCCGTGCCACCAACAAAGAGAAGGACACCCATGTTAGCAGCCATCGCTGGTAGATGTGAAGATGTGCGCAGTGGCAATGGCTGCCGCCAGCCCATTCAATGGTTCAATGTCCACACACTATGGCTGTTAACATGACCGCCCTCTTCTTTATCGGTGGCACAGCTGATGGTGATGCCGCTGAACGGAGCATTGTTTTCTATGTGATGTGCATGTGATGCCAACATGTTCCTGTTTTATAACTGCACATGATGTTACAATCCGATTCTCTTGCGTAAGGCATGTTTATTTCGGGCAGGGCCTTATGTTAACCCTTATGTGCTGAAAAAAGCTGCAGTTTTCTCGGAAAGGCGAAGCATCGATTGCGATTGCAAATTATTAAACAGCTGTATGAAGTAAGGATAGTAGTTTTATCGGCCGTATAAACTTGTAAACATTTACGTACTAACTAAATTAACAAGCATGGTGTCACGTGCACACAGGCAAAGATGAACACATCTCACTTGATGACAGAGCACACTCGCTGTCAAAACACGGCTTTAGGAAGCGGGGCGGTAACAGCAAGCAAATTGACCTTCATGCTTCCTTTTGCTTCAATGCGAACTAAGCAGCGAGAACGCAGCACACATGAAGTGATCAGCCGTCGGTGTGCCTACGCATCTATCCCCATCGCAGACCGCTTTCAAGATAGGGCCGACGCGGCCGCGCTCAGGTGCGCCATACACAGTTGACGCCAGAGTAGGACGTTCCCCCTGGTGTTGTGCATGCAATCGAAGATGGCGCATTTCCTCCCTGCTTTCCTGCCTTACACGCTAGAGATAGAGCCGCAATCCTCAGCTCATCCTCGCACACTTTCAGTCGCACACACAGCATACGTCGCGCTGCCACAATGTTATTGCACTTGGACTTCATACTGAACATTACGGTGACGCTGAAGGCAGAAATGCGCCTGGAGTGCCCATATAATTGCTATCACAGTAAGAAGTGCACCACACTGAGCAGTCACATTTCAGTACAAAATGCCACAATCATAAAGGGTATGGTGTGATCAGGGCTGTGGTTCTTGATGACACTTTCGTCTTAGAAATTAACGTTGTTTGCAAAAATTGTGGGTCCTTTCTAACTTTAACATGTGCATAGCATGAAGCAAATGTTTTGTTGTCAAACATAATTTCTACATGCAAAAAGTGTGTAATTCTCATTTTCACAATGTCTCTGGTTGCACATCGTCTGAAAGTTTCTTTATGCAGAAAATGTTTCCTTTTATTGCCGTCTTAGAAATTTATCACTGCATGCTACCCGTGCTACTGCATTTGAGACTGCCACAGGAGGATAATGTGCTGCATAATTTGCTGAGGGTTGTAACTTTGCCTATTTACTCTCTATCCCTGTGTTTTGCTTACCACATTTTAGCATAGAGGCCAAGTAAAAAAAGAAATGCATTTAATGAACTCTCTCATCTTTCAGCCAGTGTTCCTGACAAAGGAGCAACGGGCGGCTGAAGCCCTGAAGCGTCGTCAGCAGGAGGTCCAGGAGCAGCGTCAGAGGATGGAGGAAGAGCGGAAGAAGCGGCAACAGTTTTTTGAGCAGGCCAAGCGCACTTCCGGTGAGCATCACAACAGTGGAGGCACTGTCTTGGTGCTTTTGACGGTCCTCAGGCAGCTGCCACTTTTCTAGACTGTCCCATGGCTGGATATGCTGCTTCGCTGCAGATAGTCATTTGTTAGTGAGAGAGTTTGTGCATGGAGGAACAGAATGCATTGTTTTACTGCTCCTGCCCTTTCAGTATGTTTTATGATTAATTTAGGTCGTCTATTCAACCACATGACACATGAAAAATGTACATATGTGGTTTAGTGAGATGGTGAAAAGGCTGCCTACACGGCAGCTTGACTGGCCCTATTACACTAATGACATACAAAAGATACACTGGCAGCATAAAACAGCGGTAAACAAGAACGCACAGATGGCCTTTCACAATACAAACAGCAACCATAACTGAGACATAGTACAAAAACCACCTAGCAAAATAAAAACAGCATCTCCAGTTGCTAGAGAATTAGGCAAAGAAGGAATTGCCAGAGGACATTTAAGTGCCAAGAAAAATTGTGAAATTGTCAGCCAAGGACATTGTCAAAAAATGAGCCACGTGCGCAAAAAGGACCAAGTAAAATTGTTACCTTAGTGCATGATGCCAAGAAACTACCAAGCATCTAAGATGATGGTCATACTTGTCGATTATTAACTCTTAGGCAATAAGTGATGTGGCAGATGTCAATGTTAGTTTTTAAGCTTTTTATTTCTCTGTTCAAATTAGAGGTAATGCTGCACATGCCACAGCTGGGTTCAATGAGATAGCCAGAACGAACAGAGCCCAACAATCACAAAAATTCAAAAGGCTGTTCCATGCATCAGGTTAGAACCATTAGTTTATAAAACTGCCAAGTCATGTAGCTTTTTTTTTTTTGGCTGCACTTATATTTCTCCTCCACTAATTCACCCACTAAAGAGGTTACTTTAACATAATAATGAAAACAACTTCAGGGTTCATTTTTCCTGGATTGGCATTGTTCTTCTGTTGCCCACCTGTCGGGCTGTTGTGCTGATCCAGGTCTTCATTGATCATGGGAGTTGGAAGACTAGAACCTTCTAATCTGATTACCAAAACCATTGCGTAATTTTCACGCAGTTTTGCCACTTGCCTTTCACTATTACAGTTGAACCCACTTATAACGATACGGTTTTAACAATATATCGGTTATAACAATGAGAAGCTGCTGCCCCGTCAACTTTTGTATGTTTTCTATGGTGAAATAACCCGCTTACTACAATGCCCCCATGCCGCATTATTGTTATTATGATGCAGTCTGGCCACTGGGGGTCCATGCCGAAAGGTAATGGAATGCGAAATTCTTGAAAAGAAAGCAAGAAAAAAAAAAATCACCATCCCTTCACTTCCATGAAGATGGTCGAACAGCGAAGCTGTGTTAGTTACACCGAGTGTTACATGTGCATGTGTTGCACGTGATGCAATTGCTTAAACACCGAGTGTCAAAACGAAACTACCTTTCGCTGCAGAAGTGTTATCGACGCTGTGGGAGGCATACGCAGTGTTGCGCGCATCGAGTGATGCAATTGCGGTGGTTATCTCAGAGATAGCGACTACGCACTTACGGAGTAAACACATAAACGCAAGAATAAAGGCTTTACAACACAAAGGAACGTGCCGCGTACGATATTGCGCCGCTTCGTTTCGGTTGGACACGTTGTGCGGTGCGCAGGCGATAACCTACCCTATCTACAAATAGAGGCGCATGGTGGTAAGCTAGGCCTCCGAGATTCAAGTGCGAAAACTCCTACAAGCTGCTTGCGTATTTATTGCGCAGTTCGCGCGTTGCTGTTACACACTGTGATGTGCGACACTCGACATCAAGCGCACCTCGTGTTTGCCGTTTTAGTTTCGAGAGCGGACCAGGAAATCTGGTCGCGAAACCCCGAGCAGGTGCGAACCCGTAGGTTCCGCGGAACCCACTTTGAGAACCCGAGTGTTACGAGTGTTACATGTGCATGTGTTGCACGTGATGCAATTTCTTAAACACAAGTAAACACAGATGTACAACAGGAACTTATATTGAAACGTTGTGAGGCGATAAGAGGCAGCGACTTCCGACGCTACTCGACGAGTGTCCAGTTTTCTGGTCGAAACCTGCCGAGCCGCCGACAGAGGATGCATCAGCTGCCGTCGCGGACACCGTGCACGTTCAGTGCAAACGCAGGGGAACGCGGACGGCGTCGGCAGCAGCTCTGCGTGTTGCCTCGTTGGTGCTGCTACATATTTGCGGTTCTCTCAGTGTGTGTTTTTTTTAGATGGCGAAGCATCTTATGCTCGGGCCTATGCCCCTCCCTGAATCCGCCGTGTGGCGTCCGCACTGCGCATGCGCATCCTCCTCCCCCTCCTCTCCTTGTCTCATCTCCTCTTCTCTCGACATTCCTCCTCTTCTCTCCGACGCTCCTCTCCTCTCCGGATTGCGCAACGAATGGCAACACCTGCGGCTCCATGGGCGATAATGCAAAGCAGCTTAGGTTAGAGGCGCGACGGTAGGCGCCCCAGAGGCACCGGCAACAGTCACCAACGCCGCACGCATTCGGTGCGAACGCAGGCAAAACGCCGACGGCGTCGACAACAGTTCTGCGCGTTGCTGGTGCTGCTGCATGTCCAAGTTTATACAGCTGATAAAACTACCTTGAGTCGACCCCATGGCTGCTTCGCATACTACTCAGGGTTCCCCTATGGGAAGATGGTGTAATTTTTTTTAATTTTATTTTTTTATGAGGTTTCTTTCTGTTTCTGGGTGCGGCTCTCCTCCTTGCTCCCAGCGTGGCCTCTCATTGGGCACCTCCTCCCCATTGCGCCTCTCCTCTTCTGCTGGTCACGTGATCTGCGTGACACCTGACAGACGGCGAAGGCTCGACTAAGAATAGCTCCGCTGTTAAAAATGGAAATTCAAGCCACCGCACACCGCCGCGCTATTTTCCAGCGTCCTTCACATCGCCAGCCTTGTGCGCCTTGCTCCTGTCACTCTTCCACCCCTCCAAAAACGAATGGGCTGCGGCCATAGCTCTACGCCGCACCACCCTCCGTAACACGAATGGACCGTGCCAACTGCGCCAATAGCCTGATAGCTCTGCGTGCTGCTCCAAGATAGCACACTGGCGTTGGCCGGCTGGCCCCTCATTCCACACAGTTCTGCCAACGGTTTAATGCGCTCGGGCTCATCTTTGTTGGTTGCGTTGAAGTCGTTCCTGGCTACATGGTTTCTCGGCCTCGTTTGACTTGCCGCCGAAACGGAAGACGGCTGTTCTGCCCGCTGATCATCGGCAATGCACGACGTTGCCGGTGAAAATAAAGCACACTGCTATAGATTTGGAAATGGAGTGCTTCTAACCGGTGAGGCGATCATCTCGAACGTGCTTGCATCAGATGGCGACGTCGGGAGCGATGACGAGGTAGGGCAGGCTGCCTCAACGTTGTCCTCACAGGAGGCCCTGCAGATTATTCAGTCCCTCCGGGGCTTCGTTTTCGTGAGGGACCTTCCGTTGCACTACGTGGAGCACCGGGATGCCTTGGAGAAGGATGTTGGCAAGCTTCGCATAAAGCAAGCAAAGCTGACGGACATATGGTTTTCTCGTGCAAGCCAGTGAGAAGTACGTGGTGAGATGCTTGTGGTGATATCGCCCCAGCATTTCTTCTGGTCTTCTCAAGCTGAGGGGCTGCCGCGGTAATCTCGCATTTTCTAAAAGGTCCCTTTTGAGTCCACCAAAGCGATGCCTCGGCGGAGCTCGTATGTCACTTCCCGCCCATGACCCCTTTTTGCAGTTGTTATAGCAGTGCCATTCTTGAATGCCGACAGCCGCGGCTTGTTACACGTGATCGGAGTGTGGGGGAAGCAGAGTTACAATCAGCAGCCGGATGGAGGAAAGTGGTGGGGAGGGGCACTGGCCTCCCCACCATTATAGTTTCCTTACAATAGCTATGCCATCCCTTTATATTAATTTTTTTCATGCAACCCGGTTATAGCAATTACCGGTTATAACAATAGAATTCTCGTGGCACTTCAATATTGTTAAAAGTGGGTTCAACTGTACATCATTTTGCGGTGTGCAGACCACTACTCTTGATTGAAGAAAATGTAATTTTGCGGTTTTACGTGCCAATGCCACAATATGATTATGAGACACACCGTAGTGGGGAATTTTTACCATTTTGACATGCACCTGAATCTAAGTATACGAGCGTTTTTGCATTTTGACCCCATATAAATGTCGCCACCATGGCCAGGATCGAACTTGCAGCCTCGAGATCAGTACTAGCACAACGCCATTCACTGCTATTATAGAACCAACCTATCAGCACAACTTTAAAGTGCCAGTGTAGCCTGCCTTTATCCGAGATTTATTACTGGTTTTCACTTGCTGCTTGTGATGCCATCCATTGAGTTCTGTGTAAGCAAGTCTGGCTTTGAGCACCTCTTAACCATGTCCTGCTCTCTCGCAGATGATGTCTCCGACCGCCTGGACAGACGGAGAAAAGAGCGAGAGCGGTACCGTGAGGTCGAAAATGATGAAGACGACAGAGACAAGATTAGGGAACACAAGGACAAAGAAAAGGAGTTTGAAGCTATCAAGGTAAGTTGGCCAAGTTTTTGCAGCTGGTAGTTTTTGGAAGTGTTTAGCTAACAGGACAATCACCTATGCATTTCAGGTTGTGACTGTAATGGTTTGGCCAAAGGGTATGTGGAACTCATGCAGATTCTGGTTTCCACATTAAAGGAGTGACATTATCATCTCATCAGCCTATTCAGTTTGGTGCCAGGTAGTCACCTTAAAATCATTCCCAGGTTGCTCACCCTTTTTGGAAATGTGTGTAAAAGGTGCAAAGACATGATAGACTGACCTGACCATGCTCACAGCACATCGTCTGCTGTCACCACATTGCTGGTAGTGCTCACTGTGATGCTTGGATGAGAGGCTGCCTTAGGGCCCATTCACACTTGCGACTTGGCGAGGTCACGCGACCGATTGCGACTGGCGACCAGAAAGCTACTCAAGACGAACAATGTTCACACTGACAAATGCGACCGACGAGTCGCTAAACCGAAATGTCCCACGATATGCCGTTCACGTCTGCTTGAAATGTCATCGCCGCGTAAAATAAGAATCAGCGTATACGGACGTCCTGTTCCTTCGCATCTGATTGGTTCAGCTGTTCTGGGACTGCGGTCGCGCGACTGAAAAATCGAGCAGTGAGCGACTGGCCCGAAATGGTCGCATTTCGAGAAAAGCGACCATTTGCGACTACTTGCGACTGGTCGCTTTGCGACTAACTTGGTCGTGCGACCTCGCCTAGTCGCAAGTGTGAATGGGCCCTTAGACTGAGGACTTAGGGTAGTTGCACATAGGCTTTGTCAGAGGTCCTAGCTGGTGTTGTCAGTGCACGCACTGTGGACTGCTTCTGAATGTTCTCTTTTTGCGGTAGTGTGTACGTGAATAAAGAAAAAGAAAAGGGAGAAAGAAATGGACATTTTAAACCTATGGGGTATGCAGAGTTGCCATTCAATTCACTGAAAGCTGCAACCATGAGAAGCCATGCAGAAGGGGTGTGGTGGAAGGCCGATTGTGAAATTAGTTTTATGTATGTGTGTTTAGACAATAGCTTATGGAAGAGAATGTCCATTTTATCTAGTTGTGAAACTGCTGTTATCTCTTGCAGGAACGCTACCTGGGCCTCATGAAGAAAAAGCGGCGTGTGCGGCGACTAAATGATCGCAAGTTTGTCTTCGACTGGGATGCCTCGGAGGACACAGCCGTTGACTATAATCCCATCTACAAAGAAAAGCACACCGTACAGTTCTTTGGCAGGGGACACGTTGGAGGCATTGACCTCAAGGTAGGCCTTCTTTTCTGCAGCTTTTTACTTGGAAGAGGCCTTGCCTTCCATCCTGGCGGGACAACTTGCTGTGTAGCCTGAAGTGCAAATTTATAAGTGCAGTGATCATTGTAAAATCTTCAGCCCTTTAGGAATAGATGACTGACACCATTCGCCACTTCATAACTTCTTCATTACTCAGCTTTAAAGTCGTGCTTACCTTTTGTGCAGATCTCTTGCATTCTTGCCATTGGTGCAAGGATTGCTGTCATTCTCTATAGCCACCACTGCGGTCATTGTGTTGACAACATTTGATTGCACATGAATAACACATGAACAGACTTAGAGCACAGCATTAACAGCTGTTCACTGTAAAACTGTTAATCTGACCCGAGCAAATAGGGCGCACTGTCAAGGCCAGTCTCGATGTCAAGGCCAATCAGTTCCTTCAAGCCTATTCTCAGGCTTTATTATCTTGTGGGTGAACATCAGGTGGGCAACAGTGAGAAGCAGTTACAGAATAATGCATTACCATCTTAAATACTAATTCTCTACTTGTCGCATACAGGCTCAAAAGAAAGAACAGTCCAAGTTCTACGGTGAATTGCTGGAACGCAGAAGAACACAGGCTGAAAAAGACCAAGAAGTGTAAGTCTAGTCAATACTACTAAGTAACAAAACACGGAGGAATGACTTGAGCGATCTATTCAATGCTGTTAGATTGCTTTTCTGTCTGCAATGGTTCTACCAGGTGTATTAGAATTTGGGTATGTCGTTTATGCATGCTCGATTGAAGAACAGTGCCAGGAAACGTCAACGTATCAACAGGGTTCTACTAACTGTGTGCATTTTCTTCTTGCCCAAATCGTCAACGATCGCCTTCTGAAAGGCGTAAAAGTGCGCGCATGAGATCTCACAGATGTTTTCACACGCCACTGAACGCGTCAGCTCGTCGAGTGCAGGGAGCATTTAGGCCATCGGGGTTGCTACCGCGGTCGTCGTTGCTGCAGCAGTATTTGTCTACTTTCTCGCTAGTCAAAGCATCAGCTAGGCTGTGATGTGGTCCGTCCACTCGACGTGGGGACCAATGAGAGATTGCACAGCCGTGTGACACAGTCGGTTGCTTGGCGACTATGATCCCGCCCAGATCAACGTTACTAGAACCAACTCACTTTCGCAGCACCGCATATTGGCCAGCGCAAGCATGTGGGCTGCGCGGTGGTCGTGCGAACTAACGGCGCTGCGGTCGAGTCCGGCTACCGGTTGGCTGCGTCGGCTGCTGCTGCAGCAGCGCGGCAGCTCACACGTTCGCTCGTCTGCGTCAATTTATTGCTCCACTGAAAAGCTATACAGTAGAACCTCATTCATACGTTTTCAAAAAATACGCGAAAAATAAACGTACGATCCGGGAAAACGTACGATCCGAATCCAGTAAAAATTGAAGCTGACAAGCCCATATTGAGGTGCAAGGGCAGAAAAGATTTCTTGCAAAACAGTTACAGTCGAAT
Source organism: Dermacentor silvarum (assembly GCF_013339745.2). NCBI lineage: Eukaryota > Metazoa > Arthropoda > Arachnida > Ixodida > Ixodidae > Dermacentor > Dermacentor silvarum. The sequence continues at coordinate 162,931,241 of NC_051155.1, read as the reverse complement.
CTCGTTAAGTCGAACTGATGCTGTGGTCCCGTCAAAGTTATGTGTATTCCAATGGGCGAAAATGCTCAGTAATTCGAACGCGAAAGCATTTGCGACAGTTAATTCGAACATAACCACGCACCGACAATGCTCTCAGCAGCACACCAAATCACGTGGCGGCGCCTCCGACTGGCAATGCTCCGACACCGCCATAAAGCAAAAGCTTAGGAGAGATCCCTCAACGCCGCGCGGAGAAATAAAGAAGAAAGAAAAAATGTCGCAGTTTTGCGATAGCAAATTAGTAGAGAGCTATTCGAAGTAGGGATAGTAGTTTTATCGGCTGCATAAACTTTGACACATTCACTTACTAACTGAATTAACAAGCGTGGTGTCAGCGTGCACAAGCACACATGAATAGATTGCACTCGATGACCGCAGACAACCACTGTCAAAATGCTGGCAGCAAGTGCAGCCGCTGCAGCGAGCGAAGGTTCGTGTGGTCTATCGCTTCAACGGAAACTGAGCGGCCGAATGCACAGCGCATACAAAGGTCAGAGCTGTGGGGAGATCGCTTGCAAGATACGGCGCCCGACAACACCGGCAGTCCGTACCGGCCCAAACATATAATAAAGAACCAAGCGTAAAGCGCAAAGTACATGAATGCAATTTGTTGGCAGAGTAGAAGCCGCCCCCCCCCTCCCTCCCGCACTGCCTTCCCGCTTTGCTCCTTTCGCGTGGGAGATTGCGTCGCCAGTTCCCCTTGCCCCCGGTTGCAAGATACGCATTTGGTGCCGCAGCAAAGCGTCTCCCCCCTCCCTCCCTCCCTCTCATACTACCACGGCGTTTCGCGCCACGGAAGTTGCGTTTGCTTTTCGCCGTGCGTTCGCTCTCCGTGATAGTGCGCGTCCCACGCACGCACAAACTCGCACAAACGGCGCGCGGCGACGATTTTATCGCCCTTGGGCTTTATACGGAACCTCACGGCGCCGACGACGCCGACGGCAGAAATCTGCTTAAAGTGTCCATATAATTGCTATCACAATAAAAAATACTGCGGCGAAAATTTCCTCTTTCAAATGGTAAGGTCGCCGTTTCAGCGTCGCGCCAGAACACGCGTGTACATGCTGACGTCAGCCAACGCAGCGGCTGCGGCGCAGAGGGAAGCAACGAAGTCCGTTGGCCGGAAGTCCGGCCAACGAAACTGCCCACGCCGGCCAACGCTCGCTTCAAAGGCAGAAAACGAAACTTAGGGGAGCGGGCTAAGCTGGCGCCAGGCCGGCGGGCGCACACAGAGACAGTCGAAGGTAAGGGAGCTACGAGGGAGTTGAGAGGAAGGGCGAGGGGAGCCACCGAAGCGACGGGGTTGCCGAGGCCAAATGCGCTTCCCTGCCGGCCTCCTCCCTTACCTCCGATGGTACCCGCGCGCGTGCGTCGCCATGCCCGGGGCGGCCCGCTCCCTGAAGTTTCGTTCGCTGCCGTTATCGGGATGCGGAGAGAGAGAGCGATTGTGGTTGTGAAGAGGAAGAGGCGCTATCGGGTTGCGAGCATTGGCAGGCGCGGGCAGTTTCGTGGCCCTTGCTCGCTATGTGCTTGCGCGCCGCGATACTTCACAACTCGCACCGTTCGTACGTAGCGCTATGGTGCACAAATACATCAAAAATAAGTCCTTTTAATTCTAACAAATTTTCGGGCCCCTTCGAGTATTTTCTGCTGGTGCGTCACACCCATGGACAGGAACAACTCCTTTTGCGCACATTGCAGACCCTTGTCCGCATTTTCGTTGTCTTTCGTGCGAAGAAGCTTTGTAAGGCTTCCAGGCCAGCAAGGGCTTCGGCGAAGGTAGCCGGTGGGCGCAAGCCTTTGTTCTCGCCGCCGTCTTCAGGCGCCTCGTCCGCCACCACCTCCGCTACGATCTCGGCGAGTCGTAGGGCCGCGCCGTGCGCGCGCGGCGTTCGCCGCTTAGTAGTTCGCGTTGAAGCGAGGGGCGAGGTATCGCAAAGGTCAATTCGCTCACCGCTGCTACCGCGCTTCGTCACTTCAGGCGAACGAGCAATGCAGAGAAGTCGCGGAGGGGGGGGGGGGCAATTGAGCACTGCAGAGAGGCCGCGCGGCCGCTTTCTGCCGCTTAGCGCTTCACAAGCACATGAGAGTGGTCTTTTTTCACTTTTTACA